>NC_050190.1:3434006-3616506 GCF_008315115.2 Sander lucioperca | reverse complement strand
CACGCAGCAGTGGAGAGTGACCTTACGTCAATAAAGCAAACTCCTAACTGTTCAAACACAGATTGCCTGGCTTCAATACCACTTTAATGTTTGTGCAAACGCCACAGCTTGGCTTCTAATGTTTCACCTTTGATGCTGCCTCTAAAAAAAATCTCTCTCAAATTTTCACTGCAGATCAAATTTCCCATTTGACATTTGTTCACACCATCTGCTTTGCCAAATACATTCAAACCAAATTTGATTTCAATACAAAACTGCAGCAAAACCAAAATAAAAACGCTCCAGGAATTTGACTTTTTTTTATATATACTTTTGGCGCCCATAATCAGCACAGTACAACAGGTATCACAATCTGGACCGAGGCAGTAGCCGTGGACGACTCCATAATTAGGTCACTGTATTTAACACATGCATTGACGGTCTCCATTAGCAACTCAGATTAATCAGGCCAGAAGGGGAGATCACTGCTAAGCAATCCATCACACTTTATCGATAACAAGTGAAGTCTGGGAGCACACACACACACACACACACACGATGACAACTCACACAGACACAGGCACACATCTTTGCACACATTAAAGTAAATCTTCAAAAAGCACAACAAAAATTCAAAGTGTGTTTGAAAAAAGGAGTTCTGTGTTTTTCTCAGGTTCAGCCACAACTACCACAAAGACAAAAGAAAAGCGCTGCTGCAGTGCATTCTGGGGATTTGAGTCAATATGTACAGCCCGTGGAATGATAACGTACCAGTTTTTTTGTTTGTTTTTTTAATTTACACACATTATCAGCTCCTTTCTTTCCTGCAGCGACGTCCCATCTGGTGTGTCGGTCTAGCAACGTGGCTACCACACCGGGATGTTTTGAAACGGATCAATACTCCCACTCGTCCGTCTTCATGTCCAGGTAGTTGAGAATGTTCTGGGCAAACTTCACGGCCTGCTTCCGCGCCATCTTGGTGGTCTCGTCGCCCTGCGGGTCCACGGCGTCCAGCGCCAGCAGCTGTTTGGTCAGCAGCTCCTCGAGCATCATGTAGCTCTTGTCGAGTCGCTTGCCGTCGAAGCCCAGTGCCTGGGCCTGGAGGTCCGAGAGGCTGCCCAGGACCAGCCACACGGCCCGGTGCGACGGGTGCTCGCTGGGGCCCGGCTGGCGGCGGGCCAGAGCCTCGCGCAGGTCCAGGAAGGTGATGATGGCCTGGACCTCCACCACGGCACGGCGGCGGGCCTCCCGGATGCACGGGTTTCTGCCCGTGTCCACCTGGTCCAGGTGAGTGAGCAGACTCTGCAGCTCGGCCTTGGGCCTGAAGCTCAGATCCCCCATGATGCAGTGCCGCAGGACGCCGTCTCGCAGGTGGGAGACGTGAGCTCGCACCGCCTCAATCTCACGGATGGAGTTGTTCTGCCCCAAGTCGTACCTGAAGAAACAAAAACACTGAGTCACTGCTTTAAAAAGTCTTCAACGTCAACCACAAACTGGAGCTGCAGGAAGATCAAACCTGTAATATACATCATTACTAGCTGTAGTATCCCAATCAGCACTGTTCTAGCTAGGGATAGACTAATTCTCGGCCCTGGACGATTACCAGGCCGATTTTTGGCAGTTTGCAGATTATCTGTATCTGTGTTGTATTTGCCTGATAAACAACGTTAATGAATTAAAAAGTGTTCTACTTTGGCTCGGCTACAGCTCTGTGTCTGTCCCTCTGCTTCGGTTCCTCTCCCCACTGAGCCTGACTTTCTCATTATTAATATTAAGTAATTGCTTAACCCTTGTGTTGTCCTCTCGTTGACCATGCAACTTTTTGTTTTTCTGGTTCAAAATTTAAAATTAAAAAACTCTTTTTTCAAAGTTTTGGTCACTTTTGACGTTTTTGTCGCTTTTTCCAACATTTGTCACTTTTTCAATGTTCTTTTATCAATTTTGTTAAATTGTAATCAATGCTATAACATTTTATAAAACACCCAAATTCAATGAAAGTAGTGAACTGATCATTTATTTTACTTGTGAAGAGTTATAGTTGTATGGAACCATCCACGTTATTTCTTTTGACAATTTGTTTGAAAGAAACCCACATTTCGGGTATAGAAACTTTTTGAAAATGGACCGGAGGACAACAGGAGGGTTAAAGCATCTATACCAAGTTTTGTGTTGGAGTTGGTAACATTGCAAAATCTTCATTTTGACTTAAAGATTTTCATTTTCACTGTAAACACACATCGGTTCCAAATATCGGTTATCTGTCTCATTAACTACTAATAATCGGTATCGGCCTTGAAAAACCAGTATCGGTCGATCCCTAGTTCCAGCACCCAAGTATTAGTACTGATACAGTAGGTCTGGGTGACATTTTCTTTGTGAAAGTTTTTCCTGCCATTATAAGGTTTAGGTGCAGCACCCAAGCCGTTTTTGGCAGCACCTAAGCCGAATGAATGTTTCTAAAAGACTTTTCTCAGATCTAATGATTGCAGTTTTGCAGACTTCTTTAGCAAGGTAACCTTTCCCCTTATGACATCATAAAGGGAAGATTCCAGATTGGCCCATCTGAGCTTTCATTTTCTCAAAGGCAGAGCAGGATACCCAGGGCTCGGTTTACACCTTTCATGCCATGGGACCTTTAAAGCTATGGTATGCTCAGGAGTCCGTAGGTACGATAACAAATCTATTTTAGAATTCTATTTTAGAAAGGCATTATTTTTTATTCTGGCTGGTCTTGCAAGCAAATAAACATTAAAATACATTTTCCATTCCATTAAGATGTGTTTATTTTTAGTGCATACTGTATCAAACAAACTTAATCAAACAACCTTTTTCCTTCACTGTAATTGAGGCCCAAAACTAGGCAGCACAAAGAAAAATATGTGAATGAGTGGTACTTGAATCAGTGCTCGAGTCTGCTGTTCTACATAATAGAGAACTCGGTAGGCGTATTATTGCCATCAGTGCTTCTCTGGTGATGTGAGTCTAATTCACTCCTGAGAGTGCACAATGATTCAAATCTAAATGTTCTCCTCCAGTCTACCACCCAGGCTACTGGTGATGTCACTCACTGTAAGGACAGCACAGCGTAGGCTTCATACTTTGAAATGTAGAAAATGTTAGAGTGGTATTTCCTGCTGAAAAACAATTATGTAAATGAACATCTGCACTAGAGCCGAAGCTATTGGTATACAGAAAATAATCGGGATAATCTTCTATCATTGTCTTCTTTTTTTTTTTAAGCAAAGGCGCCAATAATTCTTCTAAATGTTGATAATGTTGATATGTAGTCTCCAATGACAGTACATTAAATATATTTGGGTTTTAAACTGGTGGTTACACAAAAACAAGACATTTTGAACCCTTCATCTTAAACTCATTTTCTGAATTTTCATAGACCAAAACGATTACTCAATAATTCAAAGAATTAGTTGTAGCCGTGATCCATCCTTTGAGTGATGCCTACCTGCGCGTGTCGTCTCCTTCCACCTCCAGATCCAGATGTTTAAGCAGCCCGTTGATCTCCTCCACGACCTGTTTCCTGTAGTTGCGGATGGCCGCGTTCCCGGAAACATCCAGAGCGTCCAGCTCCACCTGCATCTCGGTGAGGATTCGGGACAGGTGGGTGCAGCTGTCCCGGCCGCTCAGGCCCATCAGCAGCGCCACCAGCTGACTGCGCGCCACGCTAACCTTCACCATCACCTGGTTGATGCGGTGCACGGCCTCGTGGGTGTCCCCCGACAGCGGCAGGGACAGGGTCTGCTGCTGCGTGCGCCCTTCGATCACGTCCTGCACGGCGCACATGCGCGTCAGCGCCCGGTAGCGCGCCTTGCGAAGCGGCACCCGCCCCTCGGTCTTGACTTGGGTCAGCCGCAGTACGATCTCCTGCAGGGCGTCTACCAGCTCGTCGTTGATCTCCGCCACGCCGCCGGAGCGCTGGGGCGCCACCACGCGGTCGTCCACCAGCTGCCGCGCCTCGTTGCTCAGCTCCTCGATGGCCACGCGGGACGGATGGGTGGCGTTCTCCTCCAGGTAGCGCAGGAGGCCCTCCACCTCCTGGGCCGCCCTCTTGCGCGCCCCCTGCAGCTCCGCCTTCCCCTCCGTGTCCACCTGGTCCACCTCCAGCAGCAGCCGCGTCAGCTCGCGCTCCAGCCGCTTGTAGTCACGGTCGTTTTGCAGGCCGCTGAAGGTGCAGACCTGAGGGCCCAGAGACGCCACCTCCTTCTGCACCTCGTACAGCCGCATCATGGCGGGGTGCTGCGGGTGGTACGGCTGCTGCTGCTGCTCCATGGGATGTTGCTGCTGCTGTGGGCCGCCATGGTCCATCCTCTTCCCACCATCAAAGGGCTTCCCAAACAGGCTGGGGAAGAATAAAAACAAAAAACAAAAAAGGTAAAGAGAAAAACAAAAGGAAGCATGAAAGGAGAGTCAGAACAATAAGCAACAATCCAGAGCAGAGTCTCAGCAGAGCCAACATTGTTGTCTACTGGCCAGAATGACTGGATTACTTCAAAAGTTTCTTTTCAAATACTCCCAGCCATCATTGGTAGAATAGGACCTCAAACTAATGTCTGGATCCCTGCCAAAGCAGCGGGCACAAAGAAAAAACCTTGCAACCTCCGCCAAACATTCAAATCTCCACCAACTCCGGAAAGAAATTTACGACAATGTGGTTGGATGTAAATGCTGTTAGCCCTGTTCTTACGTGCTACTTCATATGTAAATAATGTGTGTTGGAAACAAAAGTTAGATTTTTGTAAATCTTTCTCTGCATCTTCAGTGGGAAAAAAGCAACAACATTTCTGCGGTTCAGTTAAAACATAGACCCTTGTGATAGAACCACAATGGCTGTAATGTTGCACTGGAGACAGTCACCCACTGGCATCTAAAAAAAACCATAAGGATAAAATGCTCCTATCTCCTATTTGCAGGCAGGACTGTCATCCTTAACATGTCAGAAATGCAGCCTGGATTCTAAAGAGTTATTAAACATGACATATTTTTACATTTTAAGTGTGAGCAATCCTGACGCTCTACCACTGGGCTGTCACTTTTCAGCTTTCTGCTGGTCTCCAGAATGTTAACCAGCCTCATCTATCTGGAACTTCCTCGTCATTGGTGAAACTCAACCTGCAATGTTCAATTTGTTGCAGGTTCGGTTTGTAAAAAAAGGTCTGCTCCTAATTCCTTGTGGCCTTTTTGTCAAATTGTAACTGATAGTTACTGAGTAATCCTGGATTTTTTTAAGCTGATACTTATATCAATATTTGAGGGTATTTCTGATACCAATATATCAACCAATATTCATCATTTTACATATGTATTGTGACAAATATAAATACTAAATGGGATGCTTTACAGTTTAGGGTGTGGCCTTTTTTTTTAAATTACACCCTCAAAATTGTGCCGATACTGATTTATCTGCAATAAGCTACTATCCAGCAATATATCAGCCAAGCGGTCAATCCTTCTAGCAACTAACAGAGTTGCGAAATCCAAGTTTAAGCTGAAAAAAATCTTGCTTCTGCTGACCTCCAGTGTTTTCACCCTGCTGCAGTGATGTAGAAGTGTACTCAGTGGGTTTCACAGTAATAATAACTTTATTAAATAGGGGTGCACGATTCAGAATATTTCACGATTCGATATCGATTTTTAGACTCAGGATTCGATTCAAAATCTATTTTTCGATTCAAAACCGATTTTCGATTAAAAAAAACGATTCACAGTATGTAAAGGTAGTTACTTTTCCCATGTGATTGCCGTAAACATACAATTTAAAAAGAAAAGAAACAACAAATTAAATGTAGTTTGATTGGGATTTGGGAGTTTAGAGCATTGAAAGAGAGTGCGTTGGTTGACTGGTACGGTACTTTAGGTTGTTGTTCATCCACGTCTTTAATGTTAATCTCTGGGTGATGGTGTACCATGCAAGTTCTCAAGTTTGTCCAAAATACTTAACTTTCGCTTTGCAAAACCTGCATATAGCATGATTCCTATCAAGTTCCGTCTTCCCCTCGAGGTTATAAAAGCCGAAATGTGCCCAAACTCTCCCCTTCAATGAGGATGGAGCAGGTTGAATAATTCTTTCTGTGAGGTCTGCCATTGTTTGCGCCGACTAAACTACTTCTGCTGCACTCGTTCTTCTTTTGATTATAACAAGCGCCCAGGCGTCAGTGTGAATTTGACGCAGCGCCATTTATGGGAATGGCGAGCTAAACTCATTTCAGGACAATAGTATACACGCCATTACAAAACAAAAAAAAATATGAATTGATTTTTGGAATTCTATGAATCGATTTTGAAATCGGTAGAGCTTGAATCGCGATACAAATGTGAATCGATTTTTTTTGCACACCCCTATTATTAAACCAAAACACGTCTTAACAGAGAATTATTATATTCTTTAATTAATATATAGACATTTTTTTTTTACTGTTAAATTTGGTTACAGGTGCAACAGAAACTTTTAACCTGAAGAGGAAGGCTAAATAATTCAGTGCGTTTTAGACTGTGTTGAGTTACTGAGTTTACACATGCATGTACATGGTTTGTTTAACTGGTTTAGAGCCACTAAATGAAAACAGTACATAGTATTAATAAGCAGAGTACTTGGATGTCAATACTAGAAAATGGGGAAAGTACCTGAACTTTCTGGAGGGCTCCTAAGAAGCTTTGTGCAGGGGAGAGACGTGTATGGTGGGCTTATGGTGTTCTCATTTATGCATATGTTTATTTGGTTTATGGTGTAGTGTCTATTTTGAATATTGTAGTTACTGTGTCATCTTTTCTTGATTTTTGTCTGGGTGGGTGGTGATGACGGAAGGGGGGGGGATTTGTTGATGTTGCCAGTTGTATGTTTTGTATTTAAAAGAAATAATAATAATGTTAAACACAAAAAAAACAAGCAGAGTACTATGGCACAATGCCCCCACATCCATAAACAGTGCTATAAACAGCCTGTTAGACGCTGTAAATATGTCCCTCTAATGACTGAACTGTGATTGATATGCAAGTAAAAATGTCTTTTCTTGACTTTTTTCTTAGATTTAACTCCAGATGAATCACATGAAAACCCAGCTTAAGACAAGGCAAGAAAAAATGCCCACATAATATATTCATATGAAATCCGTACCCCTTACAAATCATTGAAGAAAATGAATGAGGATAGCCTACATTTCGTCTCGACAAGAAGAACACCCACATGACAACCATTCAGAGTATAGCTGAGCGTTTCTACCAGGCTCCTCGGCTGACAAGGTGGCGATATCTCCACGTAAACGTGATCCAACCGGCCAATCAGGCTTCAAATACTGAGGAGGACGCAAACTGACCAACACTCAAAATATGGAAACAGTTCAGTGAGTGTCCACACTCGTGTAGAAAGCATGTCAAAGTGTGTCCCAAGGGCCTCGAGCTGAGAAATGTATTCCCAATTCAACACTACTTAGAATAGAATTATATGTCTTCAGCACTTCCTAGTCGGATTAATAACAGGGTTCCCTTTTAAGCGGCTAAATTATCTTTTGAGCCAAAAGGCCAAAGATTTACTGACTTCAGCTTCTCCAATGTGAGGATTTGCTGCGTTCTCCGTTTGGAATCATTGTAAACTGAATATGAAACAAGAAATCAGGAGCCGTCACCTTAAGGCTCTGGGAACTTTTCACATTTTATAGACTGAACGTAATGCATATTAGTGAATAATCAGTAGTTGCAGCCCTAGTTTTCAGATATGTCAGTACCTTGAGGTAAAGACAGTTCTGCCTCTGGTGTTATATTATACAGGTCATCATCAGTAGGCTAGTTTTAAAGAGAAGGGTGTGTCAGTGGGGCAGTCATTTGCCTGTCTTTGTAGTAATTTAGTCTTATTGTAGTCATTTTGCATCATTTTGTAGTTGTGTGTCTTTTTGTAGTAATTCTGCATCTCTTTAGTCATTTTGCATCTCCATAGTCATTTTGCATATCTTTGTAGTTGCGGGTCTCTGTAGTTGTTTTGCATCTTTGTGTTGTAGTTTTGTCTATTTGCAGTCGATTTGCATCTCTGTAGTTTTGCATCTTTCTAGTTGTGTTGTCTCCTTGTACTTGTTTTGCATCTCTTTGTAGTTGTGTTGTGTCTATTTGTAGTTGTTCTGCATCTCTCTGTAGTGATTTTGTGTCTCTATTTGGTGTGGGTCTCTTTGTAGTCGTTTTGCATCTTTGTGTTGTTTTTGTCGGGTTGTAGTTGTCTCTTCATAGCTGTTTTTGCATCTCTTTGTAGTTGCGTTGCATCTATTTTCTGTCTTGTTGTGTCTCTTTGTCTTTTAGAAACCCTTTGCAGCTGATCCAGAAGTCTCTCATGCTGCTGTTGGTTCAAACGCTGCCCCTGAACTTCACTTGACACTGGAGATGAAGAGAGGCTGTCTGACTCCTGTGCAAAGCCTGCTGCCATTACACATCCACACTGACACTCCTGAGCAGAGATACTATACAAAATACTACCGCAAAATATACAAATATTATAGGAAACCATCATAGGAAGCCTGAGACAGATTTTTTTAAGCAGAGGTATACTATTGTTCTGGTTTACTAATTGTACTGTATTTGAATGCTGTGTGTAGCTGTAATATGAAGGAAAATAAACACATACTGGATTGGACTAGGTTGGCAGATAATTATATATATATATATATATATATATCAAAATACGTTGATCAGAAGCAAAAAATCATGATCAGGACATTCCTACCTTTAACTGAAATCTGTGACATTATAAAATGTATGTAAGCAGTCATGCACACAGAGGCTCTGACCTGGAGCACCCCAGGGCTTCATCCATAATCATAATGTAAACCTCTAGCTTGAAATGATGAACCACCTCCAGCATTCAAATATATTATACAGGAACAAAGAAAAGGAGAGAGAGAGAGAGAGAGTAGTAAATTCTTCCCATCAATCTACAAACGGCCACATCAAAGACCCTAACTAATATCTGCATGGTGAACAGTAATACTCAGGATTACGATAAGGACTGTACGGTTGTAGTTTTTGCAGAACAGAACAGAACATGGCTAAGGGGAGAAGGTTGCATCACGAGACAGGCTGTCATTATCAGCCGAGGTGCCCTAAAAGCATGATGCGATTGTTGCATATGAACACAAAGCCCACAATATGTTGTTATGTTATCCACAGCATCAATAACACGTATTGGAATACACAGGATTATGTTATCAGCATTCCCTAAAGTACTTTTATGTAGGAGGGCGAGGGGCTGGGCATTCCCAGAATAGCGTATGGACACATGCCGGCGCCAGAGCTTACAAATCGGAGTATTTATTAGGATAATCTCTGCAAAATCCACTCCAGCCTGGCAAAAACAGCTCATCCCTTAATTTGATCCAAGAGAGACAAGAAAAGAAAGGGAGTCTGATGTGATGAAGCTAAGAATAGGTTTGCTAGTAGGAATCTTCCCTCCCATGAGTCACACAGCATTAAGAACAGAGGTAAAAAAAATTAAACACCAAAATATGTTTTACGTGTCAGACTACCTTGACATCTGCAAGTGTTAACTGTAAAAAGAAATATTATTTTAAAAAGTCATTTAGGGAATGCTGATAACATCATCCTGTCTATTCCAGTAAGTGGTATTGATGCTGTGGATGACAAAACATCATATTGTGGGCTTTGTGTTCATATGCAACAACCACATCATGCTTTCAGGGCACCTCGGCTGATTAGGACATTTCTTTTTACAATGTCTTTGCAGATGACAGGAGGTAACATGCAACGAGCAACCCCCAACATCCTTGCTTTAAATCTTCCCCAAAACCGTGCAAGCACCTTCCTGCATGGCTGCATGCACCGGTCCTGCACGGCTTTGCGCATTATGTCACCATGCAAAATCCTATTTGGCACAGCTGGTTGCGAAGGTATCTGCCCTCCTGTGAGACCGATTATCAGAACCAGCACATAACGCACCACACCTCCGGATTCACACACACAACACCTTGAAGCATCTCCTGTCAGCTATATCCTGTGTGTCTGTGTGTGTCTGTCTCTCTCTCTCTCTGAACTACACACACAGAGCATTATTTCTCACCTTTTCAAAACTCCGAATACATGCGCGCACATTTCTACGGATGTCTGTTTCCATCGGCCACAGCAGGGCGGGTCGTGGAGCAAAGTGGCATCCAGATGGATAACCCCCCTCAAAAAAATAAGAGCGAGATTTCGGTGGTACTCCTCTGGTCAGCTTCAGCACCTAACGACCGAGCGAGCGACTGACTGACTGACTGCGGTTGGGCTGGTGTCGCCCCTCCCACACACTACCAGAGGGGCTTCCTCCGCCGTCTCTCGCTTTTAAACAACTTACTTTACGAAATTATATCTTACTGAAACTTAGCTACAGATTGTTTTATTTGTAATAACCACTTTGGCTCCAACAAAGCTGTAACCGAACACTGTTTTCACCGACATGTCCCTTTTGTTGCTACTGATGATGATCATCATCACCTGACTCGGCCCCACCTTTTGGCCGAATAACTCCAGCTTTTGGGGGTTTTAATATAAATACACCGCTTTGTCACTTTAATAGTTCCACCCTTAACTTACCTGCATAGCCAGCGTACAGCCATCTGAACTGTTACGGAAAAGTGCGCACCTCCCTTGATTAAAGCTAAACATTAGCTTACCTAGCTAACGTTACCTTACTTTCCAGCTCACGCGTACGAACTAACGCGGAGTTTCTCTTCGCTCCTTTGGGTGGGGGAATAAACCAGTTTAACCGGTGTTTGTTTCTCTCGACGAATGCAAAATCTTAATCGGTGTTTAGCTGACGTGTATTAAATACACATCCACGTAGAATAAAAAACATGAACGTGTCATTTTGCCGGTGATAGACTTAGCTATTTTTTGACGTCGTGTAAGTTTTGGTCGTCCAACATGGGTGTGCTCCATTTCTATCCTGTGGCCGTGCCGTCTGATACATAGCGGCTAGTGCGGGTGTCGTGCTCAAGTGCCCTTAAAAAAGTAGTATATACTTCCTTCCTTCTATTTTCCTTGTCAGATGATAACAGTAACAGTAATTACTTATCATCACATACATCATTGGTGCCAAGCCCGTATAGCATTCTACCTGTAGCCTATTTGATCGTAATAGAGCATCTTTGTTATCATAACCAACGATCAAACTGTTAATGATGTTTAAAAAAGACTAATAATAAAAAAATCTTTCTGTATTCCTTTCCCTCTGTTAGGAAGTGGGCCCCTTACCTGGCCGCTGGAGCACGCACGCATTCAGTGAAGGTGGACCTGCATTACGCGTTGATTTTACCTAAATAAATGAAAAATAGCAATTTGTGGATGGTTTATTTCATCGTTTTAGTATTGTTGCTTTATCAACGAGGTTTTGCAAAGTAACAAATGGCTCACTTAAAATGCATCAAAATAAATGTTTTTTATTCTTCTGTACGTGTTATTGAACTTTGTATTCATTACACTGATACCTTTGGATATTGTACATTTTTATTATACTCCCCCTCCCTTACCCTAGGTAAATAATAACAATAATCATCATTATGACAATAATGCATTGCATTTATATAGCGATTTTCATAACACAAAGCATTCAAGTGAATGGGAAAGTGTGTATAAACTTTGACTGGTAATGTACCTATGATAAAAAAAAAAAATGGTTTCGAAGAAACCCCGCCCGACTGGCTCAATCAAGGGCTGCGCCGGTAATATTTTGGAGCCCGTCCTTTCATTGTGGGAGTGACCAGAAACGGCTGTGCTCACACAGAAGGGCACCGACATGAACTCACGTAAAGTACTCACGTAAAGTACACTGTTGGATAATGTTAACACCAGGATACTCTGCTCTGTAACGGCTACTGACTCTCCTTCAAACTGCAGTTTAGTTTGGGTTAATTAAAATGGCGTCCAAAGCAGCAGCAGCAGCAGCGGCGGGCTGTTTAACATGGAGGGTATTCAGTCCTTTTACCCTCCACGCTCCATGCAGTTTATCAGCACTGAATATTCGGCAGTGCAGCTCCAAACTGGCAACCCAACCGGACAAAACACCAAAGGTTCGTACAGTAAATGATAATACCTCGTAAAACATACTGAATATACGAGCTACCATATTAAATATTCGACTTACAGGAAGTGTTACCGAGGTCCTCGGCAGTTCATTTACAATCACACCAGCGTGTGTGTGTGTTGCCATGGTACTGTCTGTTGCTGTGGTGGTTGCCACGTTTTCATTTTATACGCATGCATATTAAAAACAAAAATCAAAATACTCCATTATAAATTTAAGCTATGCATTCAAAATGCAGTGGTGGAAGAAGTATTCAATACAACAGTGTAAAAAATACTAAAAATATTAAAAAGTACAAAAGCAATATAACAATATACCAACAGTAAAAAAAGTAACGTTGCTCATTATGCAGAGTGGCCCAGAATCATAGCCTATGTATTATGTTACTTTGTTTTTATTATGTTATTTGTTTGTTATATATGGTATTAATCATCCAAATCTGCAAAGTAACTAATTATGCCAAATAAATACTACTTCAGTAGGTAGAGTAGTTTGTTAGTTACATTCCATCACTGACATACTTCAGTAGAGTATGACCCCGTATTAAACAAACTGCATATTTTTTTTACAACCATTACCTAAATTGCAAACTGATAACCCTCTGACCACTTTAATAATAACATTGACATGAGTTCAGCTGGCTGTACGGTGACTCTGACTGAACCAGTGTTAGCAGTGCAGTTGTTCTACCCATAGATATAAATACGTTTATATATAGGCGTAATTTAATTATTTTGAAGTCAAAGAGTTTAAATGCTGTGGCAAGCAAATATTTGTAGTTAACATGCATGATTCCTTAAAAAAAACCATCCCGAAACATGAGTAATGTTTTGAATCTTCAGAAAGTTTTGAACAATACAGCAGATTCATTATTTAGTCATACTTATATTTACATGAATAAAGACATTTGCATGCAGAAAAGGCCCAAATTAAACAGTTTACCAGAATGCAGGAAATTAAGTGTTTGATGCTGAAAGTTTCCTGGAGGACGACCCCCTAATGTTGAAACAAATGTTTTCTGCTAAATAGGTGGAGAATTCAACTATTTTACTATGTTGACCCCTTGCGTATATTCAGTATATATATATATATATATATCTACGTTTCTACCTGTTTTTGGTCTCTGAGTCCTGCTGCATCGTGTTCTCTGGCTCGCTGCTCGCCTCATCACACAGTCTGCTTTGGAATGATAAGCAGGTTCCTGTTGCTCAGCTGTTTATTTAATCCACGTGACCTCTGTCTGTTTCTGTGTGTGCAAAACTTCTACTGTTTACTCCAGAGATCTTCAACAGGGGGGCCACTACATTGTTAATATTGTTAAACCTAAATTGTCTTAATATGAATCAGACATATAAAAATCAGCCTATTTGTGAAAAACAACAACACTGATGATAGGCTTACTGGCCCATAGGTAAGGTAGTCTCTAAGATAGCCATCCACAGATCCAGTTCATCTTAAGTATTCACTGTGATACATGTATGTTTAACATTAAAACATGATTTAGAAAATCATGCCAACAATTATTATATTATTAATAGCTTAGTATTCTATGCACTAAAAATGTATGTATTAAGGCTTTAGGCCACCCACACGTTGTTTAAGGCCCAGTTTAATATGCAACATCATTTTATACAACATATAGTAGGGGGTCCCTGATCCGTCTCTCTCAGATAAAGGGGTCCTTGGCTTAAAAAACGTTAAACCCCTGGTTTACTCAGTTTATGCAAATTCAACTCTTCAATTGACTGATACAGCACCTGCAGAGTGGCTCCCTGGCCTTCAGTCTAGGGCTGCACGATATGAGGACAATATCTAATTGTTATTATTTTGACTGGTATTGCGATTGCGATATGGTTCACAATATTTGAGGGAATGATCATTTTTGTATCATTATTCTCATTTTCATTGAAAAATATTAAAATTAAAATTATTATAGTATGATTTTGTGAGGGTTTAGTCTGTTAGATATGATTTGAAGGCTGGGACGTCAGCAGCACCGCAATACTTCATTTAAAATGAAGTTAAGCTAGTATTCTGCTAAAACACAACAAACTGGTTGTTGAATTTAAAACAAATGAAAGGAAATAATTTCCAACATTCTTTTATTGAACAAATTGAACATTGAATTGAATATAAAAGGCACCACTAAAAAAGAATGACAGTTATATTTTAAAGTGCAGTTTTCTGCCGATATTTTCTTTCAACTAACACAAAAAATGTCCCACCTTTTCGCGATGTGTATAGAACAATATTATTATTATTATTATTATTTTATAAATACGATAATATGATAATATTTTGCGGCCCTAATGGCATCTCAAATTACTTTATTTTTATTGTCTACATAGAGATCTGCCTTCAGACCAGCAGCCAGCTCCACACACGACTGGATCGGTCCACCCAACCCTCTTTCCAACCTGCGGCCAATCGTGTACCACGTCCCTGGGAACGAATCGGAGCTGGAGAAACGTCTGAGACACCTGAGGCAGGAGACGGAGGACTGGAACCACGACTTCTGGACCAAGCAGAACATCAGCTACAGCAAGGTGGAAGTGTTTTTTGATTCAGGACACTGAGGCAGTGTATATATACAAAGTTGTGTTTACTAGCCATGGAGCCACTTACTGGGGCATGGGAGGGAGACCCGGGGGCCCTGGAGGTCTATACCCAGCCATAGAGCCACTTACTGGGGCTTGGGAGGGAGGCTGGGGACTCTGGAGCACGTTAGCCCAGGGTAAGAGCTACTTGCTGGGGCTTGGGAGGGAGGCTGTGGGCCCTGGAGCATGTTAACCCAGGGTAAGAGCCACTTACTGGGGCTTGGGAGGGAGGCTGGGGACTCTGGAGCATGTTAACCCAGGGTAAGAGCCACTCACTGGGCCTTGGGAGGGAATGTGGGGGCCCTGGAGCATGTTAGCCAAGGGTTGGAGCCATTTACTGGGCCTTGGTAGGGAGGCTGGGGGCCCTGGAGCATGTTAGCCAAGGGTTGGAGCCACTTACTGGGCCTTGGGAAGGAGGCTGGGGGCCCTGGAGCATGTTAGCCAAGGGTTGGAGCCATTTACTGGGCCTTGGGAGGAAGGCTGGGGTCCCTGGAGGTAATCTAAACTTCTGCTGCACAGAAGTAATGCATTTAATGTTTATGGAAAAACAACCTCACTTTATTAGGAATATATACAACAAGACAAAGACACATCACAGACAACATATGTTGCAAATGAGGAAAATAAAACTCTGCACTGCCTGCACAAAGTCTATTTTCAGTAAACATGGTGCTGAGGTTGTGCGGGAGTATTGTCTTTTACACTATTACAGAATAATCAAAGGCTTTGCCAAAATGAAGAAAGCTAAGTTCATTAATTAATAATCTACATAAACAGTTTAGAGTTTCCTTATTTTGAAGTTGTAGTAGTTATTTTTGGTTTTAAGACAGTCTCTTGAGTCTTTTGTATTGCTAAAAATGTTTTAATTTAAGCAGTGTGATTAAAATGCAGTAAATGCTAATTATATAATAACCAAAATTATGCTCCATCACAATAAGCAGAGATGAAAAGAAAAACAGCCCCAAAAAGTTAAATGTAATTGAAATGAAAGTAAAAGAGCTGTAACTATTTGAAAGTTTATTTCGAATAAGGCAGCAACTAATGATTACTTCATTATCTGTTAATCTCTAAATGTTATTCTATAAAGTGCAGGAAAAGGTTTGAAGAGAAACCAACTGATAAAAATATAAAAATATAAATATAATAAAATATAATAAAAATATAAAATAACCAAACATCTTATTATTTATGATGTTAATACAAACAGAAAGGCAACAAATCCTCAGTGTATGTTTGGGATTTTTGCTTAATAAATAGTGGAAACGATCACTAAATTATCAAACGGTTGTGGATTATTATTCCATCGATGGATCAGTCGGCTAATTGACTCATTGATTTAGCAATTATATAAAGAAGTTAGGGCTGCACAATATACCGTTTTTTTATCGCCATGACATATCGCAAAAAGCACTCACAAGATTTTTTTATTAGATGAAAGAAAATATCAGTAGAAAATGGCACTTTAAAATTGAAATGTTTTTTTTTTTTTGTGCTGCCTTTTATATTCAATTCAATTTTCAGTTGGTTCAATGAAAGGATGTTGGTAATGCTTTCCTTTCATTTTTTTTAAATTCAACAAGCAGTTTGTTGTATTTTAGCAGAATACTGAAAGCAGCAGAAATGCAGAACTGAGTAAACTTTAATATCTGTTTGTGTACTGCAAGTAATATCGTTATCAGGATATTCAACAACCTTATCGCATATCACATATTTTCCTCAGACTGGCAGCCCTAAAAGAAGTACCACATTTACTGTGTACATGTTTAGACAACAGGATGGTACAGAGCGAAGCCTCTAATCAGCAAACCCCGCCAGCTCCAGAGCTGCTGACCTCTGCAGAGGTCACCACATGTGGAAGTGTCAGTGAATGGTAGTATCCTCTGCATGCTGAGTGCTCATGTACAGTATGTAAGTTGTTCTTTCCACCAGCAGAGAGCAGCATTGCACCACAAAGCTTTGCCGTTAGGTCAGAGATCTTCAACAGGGGGTGCCGGGCCCCTAGGGGGACCTTAGAGTTCAAAAATTAAAATGTCTTAACATTTAATTTAAGCCCAAGTTAATCCTAAGGATTCACTGTGCCACATGTATTTTTAACATTAAAACATGATTTATAAAATCATGCCAACAATTATTTAATAGCTTGGTATTCTATGCACTAAAAATGTAGGTTTAAAGGCTTTAGGCCACCCACATGTAATTGTAGGCCCAGTTTAATATGCAACTTTTATACTGAATTCTATACAGTATATGTAGTAGGGGGTCCCTGCTCCGTTTCTCTCTCATTTAAAGGGTCCTTGGCCTAAACAACGTTGAAGACCCCTGCATTAGGTGTCAACAGGTGCAGTAGTAGACCTTAGTATCCCCTTTCTTATTCTCTTCCTGGTTATGTTCAAAACTTGGTGAGGAAATAAATACCTTGAGTTTGATGCTATTTATTGAGCAAAGATATTTCATCCATCCATCCATCCATCTTCTTCCGCTTATCCGGTAACGGGTCGCGGGGGTAGCAGCTCCAGCAGGGGACCCCAAACTTCCCTTTCCCGAGCCACATTAACCAGCTCCGACTGGGGGATCCCGAGGCGTTCCCAGGCCAGGTTGGAGATATAATCCCTCCACCTAGTCCTGGGTCTTCCCCGAGGCCTCCTCCCAGCTGGACGTGCCTGGAAAACCTCCCTAGGGAGGCGCCCAGGGGGCATCCTTACCAGATCCCCGAACCACCTCAACTGGCTCCTTTCGACGCGAAGGAGCAGCGGCTCTACTCCGAGCTCCTCACGGATGACTGAGCTTCTCACCCTATCTCTAAGGGAGACGCCAGCCACCCTCCTGAGGAAACCCATTTCGGCCGCTTGTACCCTGGATCTCGTTCTTTCGGTCATGACCCAGCCTTCATGACCATAGGTGAGGGTAGGAACGAAAACTGACCGGTAGATTGAGAGCTTGAAAGATATTTCATGTGTTACTTTTTTAATGTTTTGGTTTGTGTATTCTAGAAAATGGTTGTTATACTTTTGCATAACAGGGGTTCTGTCTACGCTGCCTAATCTGCAACATAATGAATGGTCATTCGAGACTGGTCTGATGCATTTGTTTCACATTTCCAATTTAAGTTTAGTGCTATACGGCTACTGATAGAAAGGAAAGGAAAGACAGGAAAACTGAGTTGTCCTAAATGTGAATATTTTTGTTGTGTGCATCCATTTGTTCTAGACGTTTTCTGACTCGCTTAGACCAACCCTGTTGTCCCTGTTGATTGGTTGTCTGCATTCAACCTGGGTCATCCTTGTCTTTTTTTGTTTGTGTTGTAAAATCTAAAGAAAGAAAACTAATGAAACATTTGTATGCTCTCTGCAGGAAAAAGATGCGTTCATCTTTTCATCACTGAAAGCAAAAGGCTTGACGTTGCGTGATGAGCAAGGTGAGGACCTGCAGCTTTTCTACATATATTAAAGTGTAAACACTCCTGCGTACAAGATGAAATGCTTGATTAGAATAAAAAAAAACAACTACTGCATGCTTTTGCAAATGTATTCACAATCTGTGAGCCCGTTTTGTCTGTCAGGCCGTGTTAGAGATTAACCTAAAAACTGAGCGGTCAGGTGACGTCAGTTCCTCCTCCTGTCTGCACTGAATAAGGAAGATTTTACGATGTTGTTTTTCACCCAGAAAGCTTCGGGCTGGTTTTGGGAGACCCACTGAAGCCTGCAAAATTTGTCTTGATCTTTATTTTTCCCTCCTCCTTCCCTCTGTCTCTCCTTGTTTCCTTTCTTCCTTACTTCCTTCCTCCCCTTTTCTACCTCTTCTCCTCTCCTTCTCCTTTTTCCTCCCTCATCACCTCTTTCCCTCCATTCTTCATTCCTCTTCATCTCCTTCCCTCTGTCCTTCCTTGCTTCTTCCATTGCTTCCTTCCTTGCTTTCTTTCTCATCTTTTTACATCTATTTACTCTCCTCCACCTCTTTTCTCCATATCTCCCCCTTATCCTTACTTCCCTTTCTTCCCCCTCACCTACTTCCCTCCTTCTGTCTCCTCTCCTTCCTCTTCATCTCCTTCCCTCTGTCCTTCCTTGCTTCTTCCCTTGCTCCCTTCCTTCCTCACTTTTTTGTTATATCGGTCTCCTTTCCTCCTCATCTTTTCTCCCTCACCTTCCTTTTCACCTCATTCCCTCCATTCATCTTTTCTTCTGTCCGTCTGTCTCTTCTCCCTCCTCTTCATCTCCTTCCCTCTGTGCTTTATTTGTTCTCACCTCATCCTCCCCCTTGCCCCCCCCTGTACAAAACAAACAACACAACAGCACAAAAATGACATTTTCATACACATTGATGTCATGACATGTTATGTAACATCAGGTGATTTTAAAAAGGAAATGAACAGTATCTTTATGAGAATATTAAGTTTTTCCCCTGTGTCCCCCCCCCACCCTCAGGACGCCGCCGGGCCCTGAACAGTGAAGAAATGGCGGTGTTTTACAAAAGCTTCCTGGAAACAAACAGACTACGCCACGCGGATTATAACAAGTGAGTTGTTCTGCAGCTGGGTATCTCCCAGGGTGCCGCTGGGTCGGGGGGGTTCATCTCCCTCCACGGGAGCTGTGGGCTGAAACAGACAGTTATATACTGCACCTAGAGAGCAACAAACATCGCAGCCTTTGAAGAGCTTTCTGTGAATTAGCATTACAAAGTGGCTGACTTGTTTTTAGCTCAGTGAATCCTTCATAAAGAATGACGTTCACTGCCCACACACATCACCTCCGCAACTGCTTTTCTTTTCTTTTTTTTCTGTGTGTGAGAGTTACACTCTAACTTTTGATTCGGGTTATTCCTGTTATTGTCTTTAGGGCTGGGTATTGTCCAAACATTTTCCATACTGATACCAATACTGTGACTTTGATACCGATTCCTAAACAATACTTTTTTCAATACCAAGTTTATAAAACAAAAATAAATTACAACATTACACATTACGGCCCAAATCTTCTTAATTAATTTTTCAGCTCCTGCTACATGAGCCCCGTCTCTGTGTACCTGTATTAGATCTTGGTAGAAGCATGCTGCGTGCTTATTGGCTCACTGATTTACTACTTATGGATTGAAGTTGAATGACGAGGCGTTTTTCGATACTTCAGAGGCGATTCGGTCGGTGCCTAAAAAGTATCGAAGCGCTAATTGTCTCAGGTTAGAGTAAATCAAAGGAATAACATTTCTTCCCTCAGGTATTATTGCTTTCTCGGCTCATTCTATTAACCACATTTATACAAATGTACTTCCAGTACAACAACCCTTTATTTAATTATGCAATTCTACATTTACTCACACTAATTTCCGTATTGTTCATGTTGAAGGTTAGCAGCTACTGTAGCATCATAAATGATGTGGCCATTAGATTAAATACTATAAAATGCTTTTTATAAAAAAACAACAACAAATCAATTATTTACAAATCTAAAATGATTTGTTTTTGTATTTGTTAAATCATACTGTACTACTTGATTGAACACACTTCTTCTAATTCTCTTCTCCTTCTCATGTTCAGGGAATGGTACCGACGTAACTTCACCATCACCTTGCTCATGGCCCGAGTCGCCCTAAAGAACATGTGGAGGACTATTACTGAAAGACACAGCAGCAAGAAAAACAGCTCTCCTACCACTGATAATAAATAATGTATTCACCCACCCTATGATCTTTGTTTGCACTGCTTTGTTGTGTACTTCTGTCATTCATTTGTGTTTCAAGGAATTAGAAAACTACCTCTCATATCTGATGAAAAATTTACATCTCGCTTTTGTCTGTCTCTGTATCAGATGTATGGTTGATACGATCAGATCCCTCTTAGGTTCTGAAATATATTTTCTCTGCATGCTCACTTGGAAACGGACCGAAAGATGAGCTGCTGATTTGTTCATTCAGTCCCTACATCTTTCTTATAATTATTTTAAAACAGTCAGAAATCTTAAGGAGTTTCAAATCAGCAGGGCGTTCACATGAAACATCAAATAAATGAACAAATCTATTAAGTCTGTTCACTCCTGCCTGCACTTCACTATAAAACCCAGTTCATACATTTTATTTGTATTTGGACATCTTATTTCTATCAGTCTGCATTTACTTGACGCACAGGATCACTGATTAATGTGATATTTCGGTTCCAAGGTGTTGGTGATTCCACATGACGGCAATGTAGTTTGGTATTGCAACATTCCCAGGTAAACCACAGCTGAAACAACCCCTAAAACTTTGCAAAGGGCATGTTTTGAACTTTACCTCAATACATGCCGTGGCTGCATTGCATCTGCGTCTGTTGAGACAGTTGATGGTGGAAAAATTATAACAATAAAGTATGATGTATTATAATACGTTAAACTACCCAGCAGTATAAGTCGTTGATATCAATTCCACCTTTACTAGGTGCAACATTAACATGATGAACACATTAATGCAGTTATCCATTAATATAATACATAGGATCTTGAAATGGTTAATTCTGCTAATTCTACTTTTGGTAGTTTAAGTATATTTTCATGCTAAGATTTAGTAATTAAGATAATGAATAATTATTATTCCCATCATAAATACTGTTAAAGTTCTGAATTCAGTGCTTTAACAGTATTTTTACACAGGGGTATTAGTACTTTTACTTCCTCCACCACATTACCAGTACTTTTTGTGTTTACTGGTGAAATGTTGCATTAAATAAATCTGGCAACTCACTTTGCACCACAGCTTCCCCTTTAATCCGGGCAGGGATGACATCATTACCGAGGAAGAGGGGGGCGCCGGGTAACGCCATTTTCACGCACCGCGCAGTCAGTCAATCAGTCATCCAGCCAGTGGACTAGCGAGCTGTCATCTTCACGGGCGACTAGTCAACTTTTCATTTAGCCCCATGAAGCCCCTGTCAAGTTAGTTTTACGGACTTGTTCCTGCCATGGAACCAAAGGAGAACAGGCTTTTCTTGTATGGCTCCGAGTAAAGCCAGTGTTTTGACAGTTAGGTGGCTAGCTATGTAGCTAGCTGGTCATCATAAACGGCGGTTGATGCAGTGAAGCCCAGCGTCAGTCGGCAGAACATATTCCAGCCGGACACAGTTTGGAAATTGTGTTTTATAACTTAAATATTTTTTTTTACATTCATCGGCAAGTGTTGTCTGTCAACGCAACAACACCTCCATTCAAAAAAGACGTGATTTAGACGGTAAAAAGGCGAGGAAAACGGACGTTACGGTGAAGCTACATTGGCAACGGATGTTCCAGAGAACGGTAAGAATGGCTCCGTGTATTTCTTGGAGTTGTGTCATTAGCCAATTAACTACTTTCCCGGAAATATCCGTGTTGTTTTTAAGTGTCATCTGGTCAAACGACAAGCATTTGAATTTCTTTAGTTTTTAATAGGATTTAAAGGATAGCCCCATTTGATGTGGGGTCCGTGTTTACAGTACAGGTGAATAGGGAAAACATTTGAACTAATATCACCATGAAACTTACCCAGTTTATTATATATTACAAGTTTTCTGAAATCTTATGTTTAAATATGCAAATTAGACATGATAGAATGGATAAAGCCAGGTTCACAATTATTGTTTCATTTTGTTTACATATTAGAGTCAAAGGTTTTTACAGGGAATTTTGGACATCTCTTTTTATCACTTCATAAATCAGAAAATACTGTCAACAGCCATAAAACGAATACATTTTCGCCGCGTTTTATACCATGTTACATTAATCAGGCTATGAATGATATATGAACAAACCCCTCTGTAAAAACCTTCAGATTATAGATATGAATGGAACTGCAAAGTTTGGTGTATGTTGAAATCTCCATTTTAGGGAGATTATTGGCTCAGAGTATGAGAACAAATCTTTTTAAAGATAATGGGTGGGAAAATTCATGCATTTTGCAAAACACTTGAGGTGAATAGGGTAAAAGTTAAAACTAATAGATATCACTATGAAACTTCCCCTGTTGATTACTACTTGCATTAAGACAATTTGTTTTGTGAATGAGGCATTATCTAATGCTAGTTTTTGGTGTATTTAGGTGAAATCTACAGACGCAAATAAACAAAGTGTAATAACATAAACTTTTTTTCCACTAGTCTGAAAGAAGACATGCTATGGAAGCAAAAAAAGCCCCAAACCTCAACATTTAAAAATAATGTTTTTGCCTGTAGTGTCTCCCCTCGCAGGAATTCGACGTTCCTAAGCACATTGACAGTCACTGAGAGTGCTAGCTCAGAGTTAGCACTGTGGTTAGTCAGTGACAGGGAGGTATTGGCTAACTGGTTCTTCAGGTTAATCCATTTGTAAGCGAGATAGCTGGGACAAAGCAGCAGGAACTCCAGGGGCATGGACACGACTGAAACATGCCTGGAAGGTGCACTTGGGCCACTGCAGCACCCGAAAGTAGTTGGATGTCCCTTTCATTGATATTCCGAGCGGGGCTGAAGGCTGTGAAAGCTGCCTGTGTTTGGGGAGACCGCTTCAGAGGGACAGTGGATCTCAGTGTGGGACCCACAGCTGGGAAACCAAAAAACACTGGGAGGTGTCTATGAATATCTGAGATTTAGGACACAATCTCCGAGTATACGCTGCATGTCAGAAATCTCTCAGGAATATTTGTGTGTATTCCTGAGAGATGTGTTTATGGCCTGCAGACTCTAATGTTTCACATTAAAGTCCCCCGCCCAAAGGACTACTCATGACAACCTGCAGTCAGGCTAACACCCCTCTGCTCTCCTGGGACAGCTTGTTGTTGGCCTAGAACATCCCAGAAGGTTTTGTGTGTCGACCTTTTTATAGAGTTCTTACTCCTGGCGGGAAATGATAATTGTGTGTAATAAATGTGTTGTCGCTGCAGATTTTGTTGTAATGCTGCAGGTGAAGCACGTAAACCGGCAAGTGAAACGTAAGGCCTGCTGAAACACTGCAGGTGTAGTACATTTTTATTCTACTGTAGTGTACTTTTACACATGGTACTTCCAGAAGGTAATTATGAATTTAATATTTAAACATTTGTCCAGCCAGGATTTAAGGATTCCTTAAATTCTCTTGTACTATACCTTATACAACTTGGCATTTCTGTAATTTCTTGTTACTTATTGGCCGACGGATGGATGCCTGTATTGATATGCATTCTGCAATAAATAAATCTAGGCTGACTTGTTGACCGTTTAGCTTCTAGAAAGAAATAGGCAACATTTGTAAAAAATTGTCATATTTTAAACAGATTTCCTTAATTTATGGCTCTTTCATAATGGCTCTGGCTAATTTGAATAGTGTCAATTTGAAATGATATCAGCTGTGAGAAATATCTGGTTAAAGAGGCACAGGAATACGTAAGGCCTCTCAGTCTCAAAGTTCTGTTTCAACCTAGTTTTGGTAACGCAGTCTTAAAACCTGAAAGTTAATCTGTGCAGAAGCAACTTGTATATCAAAGTCAGTGTCTGTATAAGAAGTAAATCCACTATATTGTCTTGGTATCTTCCAGCTATCGGGGGGAGGGGGGGCAAGGAGCGGTGTCACTACTGTCTCTGTAGATCAGAGCATCCTAAACTACTTCACTGAATAAAATTATTAATTTCATTTCTTGCCCAAGGCTCGCTCATAGAAATATAGAAAAGCAGTTGCTCTTCATGTCATGTGAGGGCTAACCAGAAGGGAGCCTGCGACTCATTTCAGGAAATGACATGGTTGAACACAGCAACAAAATAAGTTACACAGAATAGGGTAGTTATCTTCCGCCATTGGGTTAATTTAGAATAAGAGGTCTTCAGTTTTCAGCATTATCCTTGTGTTGCGTGTAGAAGTACATCTGTCCATTATTGATACTAATCATACTGTCATTTCCTGTGTTTCAGCAGTGCAGTGTCATGTCTCGTGACTGTCTGATGTGTTAACCCTTTTCATGGTCCCCAAAACAAATAGCTAATTTCCTCACATGATACATTAGTAACGGCTAGATAGTTGAGTAAGACTGACGAAATAGTGAAATCAAAGAATGCAGCAAGTTGAAGATCACCGAAAGTGCAAAAGGAACAGCACAAGATATAGGCTACGTAAACAACCATGATCATTTTAAAGCGGCTTTAATCAGTATGTTTATATCAACAAAGGATCACCTCACTACTTCTACTTATATCTGCAGTTCCCTCCAGCTCTACAGAGATTTATCCCATTTTTAAGCTCATTGTTTTTATTTTTCCGGGCTGTAACTTTACCGTTTGGTTCACTCTCACCGCTCTCATCAGGGTCCATGTCGGCAGCAGCAGGCAGCTGTTTGCAGGGAAAAAGCTCTGATAAAGCCACTTTACACTACCTGCCAAGCACCAAATGATAGAAAGGCAAAGTTAGAAACTAGCTGGGGAAGAAAGTGGAACGTTTTGCAATGAAAAAGCCAAAACAGAGCTCAAAGAAGAGTGAACACTGGACTTAAATGTTTTAGGGCCAGAGACACGACTCCAAATAAATCCTAATGTCGTTCCATCTGTTGCTTGTTTCTGCTCCCACGTGGCCAAAAAAATCTGTTATTGCAGGTTTAAAGTGTCAATCTTTGAGTGTTTTGTTAAAGTTTGTATAGTGATTTTCGATAAACTTAGTTTTTGTCTGTCTTCGCTGCTCAGTGCTATTCTGTTTTCTGCACTCGACTGTGGGTTGCACACTTTGTTTTTAGCTGTTGTAGACGTAGCTGGTGTGATAAACTACCCTAACCAGTTCCTAAAGCTATTTATACCAGACAAACTGGCATCACTTTGCAAGTAGCAGAGGTTTAAAATCGCATCGACAGGATACAGGTAGAACAGAGAGAGAACAGCCAAAACAAACACACATTTATGAGTATGTTATTCAAAAATAAAAATGATCCAGTAAATTTAACTTGCTCAAGTCACAGCTCTCATCTCATCAATGACTATCAGCCCACACATCGCTGACAGTGCTGCTCTTCCGGCTGCCGGCTCAGTCCTCATGCAGGAAGCCCCCCCCCCCCCAATTATACCCTACCAGCCTCCCCACTGCCTTTATATCACTGCCTTAACCTGCTTACATGAAGAGCTGCATTGTCCCCAATCGCTCCACTTCAAGCCAGCCATTTACATTTCAAAAGTTAACATCAGAAGTAGTTTTCTGTGCCTTTCCCTGTGGTGCTTTGTGCTCTGATGCCAGAAATAAAAGGCTGTTGGATCAGAGCTGGACAAAAAGGCTTGTGCTGTCACTTTCACTTCTGTATTCCACAGCCTGCAGTGGCAGTTGTTTTCTGCCTTGTTCTTTGCAGTTGCAGTTTGGGTGTTCCCAGTGGTTTAAAGTTGACCTTGCTCTGTGTTGTTGGGGTATAAAGCAGTGATTTTTGATTGATGTCCATGTTCACCGCTTGGCCCTTTTCAAAGGAGCCAGTTCAACTTTTTACATTTTGAAGGATATGTGTTTTTCCCTTTAAGCTTTGCAATAAGATCTACTTATCAGTTTTTCAGCTCATTTACATCAGCGAGGGACAAGTAGTTAACTGACATAATGTGCATTTTCCTAATTAACTGATTGATTACTGGCAACAGCAGTTGAAGTTATTAATACGGAAGCAGACCATCTGTTATTTACATAATTAAAAACATAAGTGTTTTGGTGGTGGCGGTTAAAATTTCAACTCCGATAGGTATGAGTATTGTAACAGATGATATCATTTGTTGTGTCTCATGTAGAGTCACTTGAAGTTAATTTCACTGAAATCTCTGTACAGCTCTGCTCACCTGGAGCTGCTGTTTTTTTCCATCTCTCTCCTGCACACAGTTTCCTGGCTAGCTGTCAGCTGATAGGCTGCAGGCTAGTTGCCGAGTCACATGGAGAGATCTAGCTATAGCCCTCCCGACTCGTCTGCTCCCAGTGGTCTTCAAATGTTGTTTTTTTTTTTTCTTCCACACTTGACACTTCCACAACTGAAATTTGAATTCTGAGGCAGTTCAGGACAAATCTGCCAATCTGTCTTCACCTGGCACTGTACCATAGCAGTTCTATACGCCGGTGGGCAAAGTGGTTCAACTCATCGTTTCATTACAAGATTCAGGATAATGTGAAGTCAGTCTTCCTCCAGTATTTCATTTCTGTATTTTTCACAGCCGTAGCCGCAGTTAAACACAACTCCAGCTGGTATTTCTGTAATTATCTGTTTCAGTTAGATGTGCTTGCAGAGATTTATGAGGAAGCTCGCTACAAGTGCTATCGAAGCGCTCAGTCATAATCCTCTTAAGTGTGTGTGTGTGTGTGTGTGTGTGTGTGTGTGTGTGTGTGAGATTAACTGGCTAGATACAGGGAAAGCTAATAGATGCTGACTAAAGATGCAACACTATAATAACAAACAATAAAACAAATGTGACGACCGGTGGCAGCCACTCATCATGTAATTTAAGTTGTTCATTTCAGAGTTTTCCTTCGTAACAATCCTCACCTCATATCTGTCGTTATCTGTGTATCACACGCAGCCCACAAGCCTCAGATTTGGATTTGAACTGTCAGCAGGCAGCAGGTTTAACGTCTGCGGTTTTGGTTTTGAAGAGCACTTCAAACAGCATTTTTACAAATGCGGCATTACATTAAACCTTTGTTTATGCAGCTTTTTCAGCTGTTGCAACACCCTGCTGCCATCAGTGCCTCGCTCAAAGGCACCTTGAGTGTTGTTGGAGAGGGAAGCATGAACATTTCAAATTCTAAATCTTTCTAATTCTCTCAAGATGAACTGCCTAGACTCCTGAACCAAGAACTGTCCAGACAGTCTCACACACACAGGATCTAACCTTTTGTTTATTAAGCCAATGTGGTTTCTCACTCTGAGCCGAGTATTGATTGTAAGGGAGTTGCATCTGACTGTGTAGTGGCCATGAGACCAGAAAAGGTCAGGAGTATGCATCTTTGAATGAAACATATGAAGGCTATGTGTGTGCTCATTAACGATTTCTCTACATTAATCAATATTATGTTCAGGTTCAAAATCAGCACCATCCACCAGCCAAATCCTGGTAAAATATGCATGTGGCTGTAGGGCCGGGCAATATATGGATATTATATAGACTTCAATATATGAGGCTAGATGTCGTCTTCAATTGTCAATGTCATTTTCTGAACTTACCAGTATTACTATCTGTTATTATTAGTCATTGTATCCACATGCTGATTATTATTTATCAAAAATCTCATTGTGCCAATATTGAGTGAAAGCACCAATAGTCAATATCGACATTGATGTATTTCGTCAAGAATATCATGGTATTGAATCATTTGGCTGATAGATTTGCTTTACTCAGTGGTAATCTATTGAGTGGCTGGTAACATTTGAACATTCCCTAGCCATATGGCTGGTAGACGGCAGGTGAACCCTTGACACGTTTCTGGGCAACCCCAATCTGTTGCTCCGTGAAGACCCTTTTTCCTGGTGGTCCTGTCTGTGCCATTTTTGCAGTAGTAAGCATTAACCTTAATTAAACGTTTGTTGCGTTAGTCATTTATTTATTTTGTCAGGACTAACAAGCACAGAATTCATGAGAAGAGTGTTGTCTTTAGATGACAACAAGCTGCTTTTAGTTCCTTTTTTTTAGAAAATTTAGAAAATCATTTGCTCTCCTGCATTAGAGGCTGCTGTTTGCGCTCTTCACTTTTTAGGAGAACATCCCTGTCATATTAAATTAAGTTTTCTGTGTGATCTAAATTTATACAATGTTTTGGCATGGGATTTTCTTTGTTTAATTTGTCTGATCTATGGGGCCGTACTGTATTAAACTGCACCACTTTAAAATGGATTCATACATGATTTTGACTTTCCTTTACCTGTTAAATCTTTAGGATGCGTGAGGACATGTCCACCATGGTGTGCGTGAAGGAGGAGGAGGACCCTGGGGAGAAGCTGTCCCAGGATGAGATCATCTCCCGGACCAAGCAGGTGATCCAGGGGTTGGAGGCCCTGAAGCAGGAGCACCACTCCATCCTGGGGGGCCTGCTGGACACGCTGCGCTGCCTGAAGCAGGACGAGGAGGGCGTCCTGGTGGAGGAGAAGTCCCACATGATCCGCAAGTCCCTGGAAATGCTGGAGCTCGGGCTGAGCGAGGCACAGGTACATGTACATTGGTGAATCATTATCAACTAAAATATCAGGCTTCTTCTGTTAGGTATAGGTCTGTACAAAATATCCCACAGATCGAAACCATGCTTTTGTATGTTTTTTTGTGAATAATATTTGAATAAGATTTCTTAAATAACTACAACAAAACAAGTTTCAACAGTAACAGTTTCAACGTAGGTTTTAACACCTTTTTTGTGTGAGGGTGTGAACCAGCAAACCAGCATTAATTCTTATCTGAATCACTGCAGGTAAACATTGTGATAAAACTTGGGGAAGAAAATTTTTATTGAATTTTATTTTATTTTATTTTACCGATGACAAGCACGTGATGTTAGATATACAGTGGTTTTAATTCTCTCTGGCACATCCAGAATAAATGACATGGGGAAAACTTCACAAGCACTGGTTTCAACTGGTGTATGATTTCTACACTTCAAAAGAATAAAATAAGGATAATATTTTTGTTGCTGAAGCTCTACCTTTTTGATAGTCTACTAATATCAGACGTTCAGTCGACAACAATTTGTTTTCAGGAATGCTCGATGAGAGGGGTTGGACATTTGCTAAAAAGAGAGGTCCCGAGAATGAAGAGTGACAGACTTCATAACGGCTCCAGAAACGCTTCAAAAAATGCTGCTGGTGTTGACTGGCCTTTAGTTGAAAGCAGTTTGTCTTGTACATATTAACAGACTAAGAAAAAAAGCATACATAAATTCAAATGAAAACTTGTAACCTCTTTAAAGATCATACACCATGTTGCCTTTTCTGTCTCTCTTAAATATAATTTTTTTACATACAGTATTCTAAAATTAGTGTTTTTCAAAGACCAAATTCCCCTCCTGTAGGCGGGTGGCGGTAAATACTGATTTCCCCAAATCCTCCCTGAAGAAAGAGAACAAAAACCAAGCAAACGCCTTTACAACTCAGATTTAAAAAAAAAAAAAAAAAAAAAAAAAAAAGAGAGAAAGTTTGAAAACTCCCAAATGGTTGTCGTTGCTCAGTTTGCAAACACTGGCCTATGAGTCACCGTTGATGCTTTAGCCTCTCAGCTCCATCTCCCAGCAGGCTTTGTCTATTAAATATACAATACACTGCACCATGCAGACTCTAATATCCACCTTCAGCATTTTGGGTAGCTTACAGTTATTGTAAAGTAGAGTGTGATTCATATTTTGCTGCATAATTTTCCTGCTTTAACACTGCAAATGTCAGTATGCCTCAAACTCTTTGTCTGATTACACCCCTCCCAGCCTTTCACCTTACAACATATGCTTTTAGGTGGATGCTTTTACCCATGTGCCTCACAGTAACACTAGTGTACACATTTAATTCTGGTGGGAAGTGTACTATTAACACTGGCAGTTTCAGTACCCTAATTTACACATGATAGAGTCACTGAATCTGCCACTATTTGCCTTAGATTTAATATACTTAATGTTTAATGTAATTTGTGCATTGTATTAAAAGTATAGTGCCTTATGTATCAAAGATTCTGGTATTATGATATTCTAAAAGCATCAGATACTCTTAAATACCACTAGGAGTGACTGGCTATTAGTGTGAATATTGTTTTAAGGTGGTTCTGAGCTAACTTATCCAAATTTAGAGCATGTTCAAGCACTGTAGCTCAGGGATGCAGGGAATATTGTCTAGTTGATCACCCCAAAGACATTCTCCAAACATCCAAAATATGAGATATGATTATTAGGGGTGGTACGGTTCATGAAAAAACATCCGAACCGCTCGGTTCGCTAGTCTCGGTCTCTCGGAGCGTGTGTGTGTCGCACGGTTCGTCAGTACACTGTTAATGTGCACTAACCACTTACTGCCATAGTGCCCACTTTCGATACCTATGTTAAAACACTTACTGGAAACGACGAGGGGGATGAGCGTGGCGAACGCAACACATGGCAGCTGATTGGACGAACGCGTCACGTGGTTCTTGCTGCTCCCGAATTTCAAAACCGACTGGCGTCTCATTCTGAATACGATCTAAAAGTGTTTCTGAAAACATTTTAAGCGAGAAATAGGCCATACAGTTGCTGAATCTGTCTGTTTTCTTGATCGACAAAGGTCAGTTTAAAAGCTTTTCGTCAGAGGCGCCGAGCCGACCGCTTCTCAGGTGGAGTGTGGAGTGCTGCAGGTCACGTCACATGCAGAAATGGTAAGTGGGAGAGATAAGGAAGGCTGCCCGGAGTTGGAGGATGCGCCAGCGTCGTGTATAGTCTGGTGTGTGGGAACATTTTGAATTTCATGTTACCTATGATGACAGCGGAAATAAAACAATAGATAGAACTGCCACTGTATGCATGTATTGTGCAACATGCATTCAATATGCTAATTTTAGCTATATATCATATGCTGAAGTATATTTCTGGAGTGTTAAAGATTAAAAGAAAAAATAACGAGAACCGTACAGAACCAAAAACCGTGACCCTAAAACCGTGATACGAACCGAACCGTGATTTTGTGAACCGTACCACCCCTAATGATTATTATTGAACCACCTCTGCCCTGGTCTCTGCCCAGGTGATGATGGCGCTGTCGAGCCACCTGAGCTCGGTGGAGTCGGAGAAGCAGAAGCTCCGGGCCCAGGTCCGCCGGCTTTGCCAGGAGAACCAGTGGCTAAGGGATGAGCTGGCCGGGACGCAGCAGAAACTGCAGAAGAGCGAGCAGAGCGTTGCCCAGCTGGAGGAGGAGAAAAAGCACCTGGAGTTCATGAACCAGCTGAAGAAGTACGACGAGGACCTGTCCCCATCTGTGAGTCCTCATGTTTAATATAATGTTTTTTATTATTAGTATTGTGTTCTAGGTCTTAAATAATTTTAAACAGGTCTTCATTTTCCTACATCCATGTAATGCTACCTCTAATGCTCATTGAAATGCTACAAAAAAAGTATTCCGTGGTGTTGTAGTTCTTTCTTTCGCTAGAGTCCGAATATAATTCGCTCTATTACGATTGCTACTTATATTGCAGCCAATCAGCTTTTGTGTTATTGGCGCAAGTCTCTTTCAGATTGTACCACAGACAAAAAAAAGCTGAATTTAGGGCTACTTATGCAAGAAAGCAATTAAACTAGGAATGTTGGGTGTACGGGCGCTGGAGTTGAGAAACATCTAACTAATGCCAGTTCTGCCGAGTATCTGGCGGCCCCAGCCGGGCCCCAGCACTACCTCCATGCTACCTAGGCGAGACCCGCACAGCAGCTCCGGAACTTCCGTAAGCGACCTGCGTGTTGCTTTTGGATTAGAGCCAACAAAACGGAGGTGCTCTGGGTCCTCCGCACGGTGACTAGACACCAGTCCAAAAATGCGAATGAAGCTATCAGGGAATTCTTTCAGACGATTTTTCCGGACTCTGACATCTGGCGGGGTTTTTATGTTGTGAAATAGGTCTTAAATTTAATTCAAAATGGTCTTAAAAAGTCTTAAATTTGACTTGGTGAAACCTGCAGAAACCCTGTGACCAGACATCTTATATGTCACAGAAATATTTGGCTTCATGCTACATCACATAAAAATGTTCTAAATGAAGTCATTTAGTGATACAGATTTTAAAATTGGGGGTAAGAGAGTACTTGGATCAGTACTCCGTATCAGCATACCCTGAGTTGTGGTACGTTTTTTGTGGGAGAAAGAGTGGACAGACTCCAGGTCATTCACAGAGATCAATAATATATTAGATGGTGACTAACTAATGAGAACAGATACGTAGATTCATGTCAAGAATTCATCACATTCAAATTAACTAGGGCAAATGCCACCTTACTGTCTGCAGCTGAAGTCATAGGTCTGTTTAAAGTATGCACGCTATTTTTCTAACTATTAGCTCACACTACTGATGAAAATGCCAAAAACAAGGCAGTTTGGAGTAATAATCTGCTCATTCATGGGTCACATTTGCAAAAGAAGAGCACATACTTCTACAAAGACTGTATTATAATGATTTTGTTATAATGCCAGACAGTTATGTGATACATGTCCCGGATTTTGTGTGTTTTGAAGTAGTTCTTGAGAAAATGGCAAAAATTCGTATATGAAAATCTTTGAAACATTCTGAGAGTCAAACAAAAAGGAAACATTGTCTGAAGCGGTCCTTAGTGGTGTATTTGTTGTGATTTCAACTATTTGTGTCAAATATCTGAATAAGCTCTCATGTCCCATGCTAACCCCTAGATGTTCTGCTTTTAAACAAGTTAAGTCTGTTTCTTCCTTTGTAAGAGTCTCTTCCTCCTGTAACTTCTCTCCCACTGATTCCTTTCCATTTTAAGTCATTTCCCTGAACTCTTCGTCAGCAGCTGAGTCGATTTAAAAGTTATCAATATAAAAAATCTCAAGTATTTTAACTCTTTGACATGTGCTTGACTGGACCCAGGCTACAAAACAACTGCATCAGCTTATAAATAAGTAGTCGGTAATGCTCTTTTATGAATTTAGAAAACATTGAGTCAGTTCATTCATTGTCCTCCTTCTCTCCCTCCTCCTCTTTCACTCACTCACTCCCTCCCCTCTCAGGAGGATAAGGACTCTGATTCCAGTAAAGAGACTCTGGACGATCTCTTCCCAGATGACCAGGACGACCAAGCACCAGGCAGTAAGTGTCTTCTTCCCTCTACTCCCCGGGGGATTCTCAAGCATTTTCTCAGTCCTGGGCACAGATATGAAATGTACTTCCTGGCCTCAGGACATTGATGGAAGTGCAGGAGTGCTCTTGTCAAGTGGAAAGATAGTTTCCTGAAATGTGTTATGGAATAGTTGAAAGACATAGTGAACTTCAACTTCCACAACATTAATACTTGTCTTTGAAATTCGATTTTCTTTTTCTGATGGTTGCAGTAATTTAAAAAATGTCACTGCTGTAAAAATTGATTTGTTCTCTGGAAACAAAACTGCAATGATTGCACCAGCAACAGTTATGTAATATACCAAAGTCTAGTCAGTGGATGTACCCAGAGTTAGAATATACAGTATATGTCATAATATATGGTTTCTCCTGCCATACATCGCTTTTCTGAACTTTTCTAAAGCCTTACAAATCAAAACTTAAACTTTCCCTGCCTCTTTGCCCCCACTCTTCATGTCCATACCTTCTCTCAGTGTTTGATGGGGTGGTCTTTCAATAGCTCTGTAGCCAAGTTAGTAAAGCTGTATTGGCTGTAGAGGCTCATTAGTCAGGACCTAGTTTAGCCTGGAGGGAGGCCAAATGGGGTGAAAACCTCCCAAACAGATTGGTGTAATATAGTTCCAGGATTTCTACAGTGTCTTCTTTTTGTGTAGCAGTTGTCAGGTGAAATAATGTTTGGCAAAAGACCACAGTAGTGTTGTTATGAACTTTGGCCTAAAATCTAAACATTTGACCAACAACTTGAACCTCTACTACCAAAGCCTCATTTGTCAGGGATTATACTACAGTTAATTCCCAACGCCCCACCAGAAGAGCTGCAGCACTCATTTAGCTTAATTCAAAGAAATATATCGTAGCTTTAACGTTGTTTGGGACAACTGACAAAGAGACTCACAAGCCTCTGGTCTCTACAAAAAAAAAATGGCAAACATTTTGTTCCCAACCTTGGCATTGATGGAGTTTCTTTAAACCCTTTTTTGCACCAAGGTAATTCCCATTTGGCTCCTGGCACCAATTTGCCAGCCAGTTTCCATTTCTGACAAAATGGACAGCAGACTGGTTCACACTCTGAGCTCAAATCACTCTGAGCCAGACTGTCCCTCTGACTGTTAAACTGTTTAATTTAACCTACCAGCTGGAGGTTTGGCAGAAAGTTTAACGAACAATGTCTGCTACATAGCACAGCATATTTTAAATCTGATGCAAGAAATTAAGTTTCACTTTTTTTTTTTTCCCCTTTTTTTTTTTTTTTTCACATTTAACAATATGTGTTATTGCTCTCAAAGAAACCAGCTTTTCCACTGTTTGTGTGTCCAGTAGTAATTCCTCCTCTTGCAGTATTTTGTGGATGGAATTTCAGGTTTTTATCCAGACTTTTTCTGTGTTTTGGCCCAAATTATGATTGCATTGCAGGTTGTAGAGCAGAGGAAGCAGAGCAGGTTGTTTTGGGGGTACTGTGTCAAATTATAGGACTACATTTGTTTCATGTTTTTAGATGGAAAACTGGCTTCATTACGCTGTTTCCAGCATTTGTTCCTAGCAGTGTTAATATAGCCATTGCTGTGTTGAGCAGCACGGACGGAATATGAATTATGACTTGACAGGAGTGACAGACTTTAATAAATTTAGCTGGGAGTTGGGATAAGGAATAGGGGGAGCGCAAGATTGACTTTCTGCACTATAAATCTCAATAAAAGGAGTGTCACTTTAGAGGTCAATACTGCATTATGATTGCAAAAATAAAAAAATACGTGACATTTCTCTTCTGAGTTATTGAGCTAACAAACAGAGAAGATGGACGAGCAGAAGACGTATTTAGAAAGATTTGTAGCTTTATTTTATTCATTTTGTTGAGGTTTTATACCAATGGATAGGGTAGTTATTTTGCAAAAGGGCCTATGGCACTGATAAACACAATTCCTAATATCCATTTGAACAAGTCATTTTAAACATTTAAAAAAATACTAGTAATCATTTGTCTATGGTTACCTAAATATGTCAGGTAACCAGTTTTTCCAAGATTGAAAGATTAATTTAAAATTGGGAATTGTTCACAACACTTTGAAAATGAACTGTTGGTAATTATAAGTGAGGTTTGAGATAAACCTAATTTAAAAAAAACATCCCATTGTAATGCAATACTTATGAAGGCACACCCATTTTCCACATAAACATGTTTCAGATTCACATTGTTGGACACACCCGCACATTCCTGCTCACACCTACATCAGTGCTTACAGTAAATACAGTCAAGAAGCTAGTTTTGTGGATGGTATAACCACAAAACTATATATGGCTTAAAGGACCAAAAATAAGAAACCGATGGGTGGTAGCCTGGAGGGTAGTGAAGCAGTAGTTTATTGGTTTCATGTTTCCAAAACTTAAATATCTGCTCCTCCTTTGTTGCATCAAATAAAAGTAAAAAAAAAAAAAAAAAAAAAATCATAAGAACAGTAGAGCAAACTTGTTGCAGTGCTTAAAGTACTGTGTTTATGAATGAATGAAGAGAATGGACGGATGAGAGAGGATGGTAAGGCAGTAGTAGGCCAGTGCATTTTGTAGAAATGCATCATTAAATGCTGTTTTCAGTAGCCTTACTTGTGCGTGTGTGTGGATGTCTTTCCTCCTCAAGCTTATTCAGACAGCTTTTTGGGTTTTGGTAAATTGCTGTCAGCAGGAACAAAGATAATGGTGATGACAGCTCTGCCTTTATTTAGATTGGCCTTAGGCTAATATGCACTGATTTTTCTGTACTAATATTTATATTTCACCTAACTCTCTGTTCCAGGGATTCTGTGTTGCACCTCTATACAGATTTTTAAAAGATTGGTGAAAAGCAGAAACTGAGATATTTTAACTTTACGCCCTTAGTAATGTTCAAGCTCCAAAAATGGTGCATCCTGCAATTCCCATAATGCAATGGATTGGGTGTCCTAACAAATATTACCCAGGACTGGTAAACTGAGTGTGATGTGTAAAACTGGTTGCGGTCAGTGCGCTCCTCTGGCTTAAGATGCCAACCGTGAACCACAATGTACCAGGTTCGAGTCCAGCTGGGGATCTGTGTTGCATCTCTGTAGAGTCTCAAGACATTTCTCTCGAAGAGAAAATCCTGAATATAAGCTGGTTCCAGCTTCTCAGTTGTGAGGATGTGCTGCTTTTCTTTGCCTTCTGTGATAAACTGAATATCTTGGGGTTTTGGCATTTGTCAGATGCTGAAGGTTATTATTTATTTATTTTTATTTTTTTATCATTTCATAGAAAAAAACTACTAAATTAAGCTAAACCAACAAGGAGGGTACATCTAAGTAGAACAATCATAGAAAATAGTAAGGATGAAACAATTAATCTGTTAGCCGATCAAAAGAAAAATGATCATCTATTTTGAGTACTTTTTTTTTTTTTTTTGGACTGTTGGTCGGACAAAATATACACGTTGAAATTGTTATTTTGGGATTTATGGAATTAAAACGATTAATTGATTATTCAAGAAAATAATCTGAGGACCAAAACTGTCGGCATTTTAAAAATCACCAGTTAACATAATAAAACAACTTCTAATTTAATTGTAAAAACGGCTAACAAAGAGAACATTTCTCAGTCTCAGATGATAAGAAATAAGACTTTCTTAATGAGTCAAATATATATTTCCTTGCCATCTGGATTATTCTCCAAATGCGATGCAATTGTAATGAATTGATCAAAAGCACAGAGGTGTGTGTCCTGACATCTAATCTTTTCTTTCTCCTTCCTCTGTGCGTCTCCAGTCCAGCCGACCCACGGCAGTGCTGCGGCGGCTGCTGCCCAGCAGGGAGGCTATGAGATCCCAGCCCGTCTGAGGACCCTCCACAACCTGGTGATCCAGTACGCGTCCCAGGGCCGATACGAGGTGGCTGTGCCCCTCTGCAAACAGGCCCTGGAAGACCTGGAGAAGACCTCTGGACATGACCACCCAGACGTGGCCACCATGCTAAATATTCTAGCCCTTGTTTACAGGTTGGTCTGTCAAATATTTTATCTTGGCCCTGAACTTCATTAGTGGTTCCCATCCAGGAGGCCCTTTTGCAATTTTACCTGCAAAATTACAAAAGGACTTGTATTACCGAGAATGCTTATTAGAGCAGACGGTTTCGCCTTCCTCTTTCAGTTGTGTAAGAGTATAATGTTGTAATTGTAAACTAAATCAAAACGATAAAAAATAAGTTAATTTAATCAGATTTAGGATATTATACATACATTTTTAATAAGATGTAAGATACAGATATGATAATTTTTCTCTGTCAAATTCCTATGATGATTATATTAAACAACTGTAGTCAGTTTTAGGATTACTATTCTGTTGGCACCATGACCAAAACAAAAGTCTTCCTTAAGGCCCCGGGCCACGCTGGCTATTTTACAAGCCATCCCAGGATTTCAGAATGGAGTAGAAGCTTGTTAGTGAATGCCGGGGCAGTGTTTTGGTAGTTATCAATTAAAGGAATGTTTTTAACCTTGTTGCTGTCATAGCCCAATTTGAGTACCTTTTTAGATCCGAAAGTTTTTTTCCTTCAAAGGAAATATGTGATAATGATTATGGAATGTAGTCTTTTTCTATCTTTTTCTCCTCACAATACGGTGGCATGTCCCTTTTAAAGCCTTTTGGTAACAACCATCAAAGCATTGTGTGACAGGCCTCTATGGGACCTCTCATATGATAGTTGGACGCCTTTCTACGACAGAAGTGGAACATGGCAAACATAGCAGACACAGCCAAAGATTTACAGTACAGTAATAGAACTGGGCAAGTGTTAATCTCCCAGCTTAAGAACAAAAGAACAAAAGAATGACAAACAAGAGCTGGACAAGTCTTTTACAGTGGTTGGATCCATGTTTCTTACTTCCACAAATCTTATCCATTGAATAGTCAGGAATGAGAGAGTTGGTCGACTTGACTGTTGCATAGACTGTGGGAACTGCTGCAAAGCTATTTGGACCATGTCACCTGAAAATAATGGGCTGTTGGTGGAAATTGTTGGCATAGTTTATGTTTCTCTTTTCGTGTGCTTGTCTGTCCGTCTGTGTACTTCTGTCTGACTCTGTTTGCTTCTGTCTGTTTCAGGGATCAGAACAAATATAAGGAGGCAGCCAACCTGCTGAATGATGCTCTGGCCATCAGGGAGAAGACTCTAGGCAGGGACCACCCAGCTGTGAGTACATCTGTCTCTGCATAACAAGTTAGTTATTCAGCTGTGCCTGCTTTTTCTTTACAATATTTGTTTTGACATAATCAGTTTTATCAGAATTATAGAGATGTGTTATCCTGTATTTGACTTTAACATAATAGTGTGTAGGGTAGATTGTTCTAGCAGTAAAGTACAGAAAAATATGTATAAATACTTAAATAAGTGCTCAAAAATAGATTTAAAAAAAACACAAGTGACCCATCTGTACATTAAAAGGGATAATTAAAAATGTTTTTTTTAAAGGCGTTTATTTGCTTTAATACGTTTTTAAGAAGATTGTTACCACTCTTGTTTGTACAATAAAAATGAAGCTACAGCAATGAGGTGCTTAGCATAGCATTAAGACTAGAAACTGCTAGTCTTACTCTATTCAAAGGTGACAAAATCTGCCTACCAGCACCTCTGAAGATCACTAATTACCCTGTTATAACTTGTTTTATTGAATCCAAACAAAAATAATTTCCCCGCGTTTCCAGTTTTTATGCTAAGCTAAGATAACCGGTTGCTGGTGGTAGCTTCATATTTACTGTACAGACATGACAGTGGTATTGATCTTCTCATCTCACTCATGGCAAGAAAGCCAATAAGCGTATATCACAAAATGTCAAACTATTCCTTTTAATATAAAGGGCTTTAACACTAAGCCGAGTTATACAGTTAAGGAAAAGACAATTACAGTTCTTCATCTTGTTAGACTCACACTGTTATTACCCTTTACTCTTTAATCTACAGCTATTTTTGGCTGCTGCAGTGTCCCGGTTTCCCCTCAGGGGATCAATAAAAATTCATTAAATTAAATTAAAGAGCCCATAAAGCTACGATTGAGTTTCAGAGCTGTTAGTGGTGCTCCTTGATGCAATGTGCTCCTAGAAAAATAGGTTTTATAAACGTGTAATTATAAACAGCTTACACTTTTTTTTTATGTAACAGGAGCTTCACCTGGTTTACTGTCAGAGAATAAGGTTGGGTTGAGTATTTGTTTACATTAATCGACCAGATGTTGAGTGTCCTCTATATAATAACTTTAACTTTTAGGTGCTTCTTATCATTTCACCATTTTTGAATATAGTTTAACATCTTGAGTCAATAACAAAACTTCTGAACTGCTGACATTAAGTTTGAATGCTTTTCCAGGGGAAGACAGTAGTACACAAAACCCTAAAGGCTTTTGGGAAATGTTGGCGCTGTTCAGGACACCTCACTTATACATTTTTAAGTCCACTTTTTCTTCCAAACCACTTTTAATGTTTCGTCCAGGATTGTGACTGCAGTCCAGGACGATCACTGTGAACAGATTTTATAAATAATTGACCGTCCTGTTCTCAGACCCCATTAACTTCTGTTTGTCAGTGTGACTGTAAACAGCATGTCGACTAACTGTTGTAACCCCAGCAGGCGTGTGTCTCCACTGTCTGGACCTCCATCACTCTGAGGTTAGCCTCCACCCTCTCCTCCTGCCACTAGGCCCTGATCCTTTTTTTCTTCAAGGAAGTGATTTTTTTCAGGGATTTTAGCATTACAAAAATCATAGTTTTGGAACAATATAGCCAGGTATTTGACACTGATTCCTCTCACTATATGCTTCATTTTAAATCCAGCTCTTTGCCTCTTAGTCTCTTTCTCCTACAGTATTTCTGATCGTCTTTATCTCTTAATCTCTTCTACTCGCCTTTCTTTTCTGCCCTTTTTTGAAAGTTCATTATTGAGAACTGGTCCAAATTTATGAGAGCAAGGTATCCATTAAGAAACATTTTCTTGAATTCTGCTTATTGATGCCTAGATCAGGTTTGAACACCACCTGTTATGCGTGTACCAACACGTACATCGTGTTTCCATAATAGCTCATTGGGTGGTCTGGAGCTTTGCCAGTTGGGCAGCAGGCAAATGTTGGGCCATGGTGTCTCCCGGCTATGAAAACTGGATCCTGGGAAAAAAAACTAAAGCTAGTGTGAAAGGTGGAATGGTTAGTGAACCAAGATCCTAGACAGGCTGTAGTCTTTCCAGGGGGAAATATAATATTATATAATATTATACTGAACAAGAAATCAAATGTAAAGAATAACAATCTGGAAAAAGTGAGTGTTTTCTAAGTGTGATAGATTTCTCTTTATGCGCTGCCCTCCGTCCTGTCCTCCTCTCTTCCCTCCATCACTGCTCCACTGCTGAATGAGCTTCCCCTCCTCAATTCACCTCTGCATTCCCTCCCTCCGTCCTTTCCTTCCACTCTGCCCACATGGCCACCAGAGCCTCTCTGAATCAGAGATCAGAGGGGACCTCTGTAGTCTCCCTCCTCCTGAGTACACGAGATTCATCATACAGCTGATTGGGATCAAATTACAGCCCACCATAATCACTTCCTGTTTCTGCACTACTCCTTCCTCCTCATTAATTACTCTCTCACCAGATCAATGGCACTTTGCTGCTGTGGCGAAGTCTTGTGGTTGCACTTGGGTGAATATGATTGAGTCTCATCCCCAGATTTGGAACATGGTTTTGAAATAATGAATGTTTGTGTTTCTGTCAGGTTGCTGCCACCCTCAATAACCTGGCCGTCCTGTATGGGAAGAGAGGAAAGTACAAGGAAGCAGAGCCCCTGTGCAAGAGAGCGCTGGAGATCAGAGAAAAGGTAGGTCAAAGGTCATCAAACACGAAACACATTCAGTAGTAATTAAACGAATGGTAGGAAAGCATCAGCTAGGCAGCTGTATCTACTTGTACCAATGCTGTTTTTATTCATCACCAGACTTAAAACTTTCACTTTCAAACTAAGGTTTACTTTGTGTCCTATTCAGGCACAAAGCAGTCAAAAACTAAGCACTGAATAGTTCACTCAGGATGTCTCCCATGAGCCAGCAGAATAAAGGACAAACACTTGCCCTGTAAAGTTCTCCATTTTAGCAGTTTACAGTGATCAACAGTGACAGATTTACCACTCAAAATTCTAGCTTATATTTTTTAAACAATGGATCGAACATTTTACGCATCAGTAAACGAAAGCAGCTTTTCATCTGCAGCCGATGACTGTCGCTTGGTTTTCTCCAGCTGTAGCTAGCAACCATAAGCTAATGCTAACGCTAAAACTCTGAGTCTCTTCTAAACAGTCTCCAAAAGTTTTTTTAAATGGTTCATGTGAAAGCTCCATCCCTGTACGGGTATTTTTCTAGCTTATGTTAGAGTAGGTAAGCTTACGCTTTTATATAAGTGCATTCAACCATGAGGGTACAACCCCAGGCATTGCAAGAAGAGATAGAGAAGAGTGTTTTTAGGTTGGAGAAGGAAGATTGAATTTTAGATTGAAAGAAAAAGCTTTTAGCTGCAGATAACCTCCATCACATGAGATATCTTGTCAGACCGTTTGTGCCTAGTCACTGTTGCTAAGCTACGATTGGACAATCGCTATTCAGGGCAGGGGGTTAGCAAATGATCAGATCTCTCAGATCAGTCTGTCATTAAGGTACATTTGAAATAATTGGCATAAAATAAGAAGAAATTACAAAATATACAACAAATGCAAAATGTGTTCTATGTTTTTTGTTGTTTCTTAATTTGTCATCACAAGTCTTGACTAGATACATAAGACAAGTTCTTGGTATTGTTCTTGGTATTGAAATGTCACATTAGGTGATTAGCATTGTTCTCCTGTGATTCATTCCATCTCAATCTCCCTTTAGCTTTGTGATGTGTATCATGGGACAGCCTGTATGTCTCAGGGGAGATCGCCATGCTTTTGTCTGACCTCTACTTTGGTGCTTACAGAGGTGCTGCTCAACAAACCTCAAAGTGCAGAAAACACTTTTTTTATTCACCACTCTGTATCTGTCCTCAGCTCTTGCCTTTAGACAAACCCTCAATCGCTCTCCTTCTCGCTCCTCTGAGAAAGCGACGCCAGCTTTAGTGAAGCTGAGCGATTTAAGTTTTTATGCTTCAGATGATAATGCTCTCGCTTAAGCTTAAAGATTTGCCTGCTCAGGCGAAGTGGCTGCTGCAGATTTGCTGAATCAGAAGGACTCCTTTTTCCTTCCTTTTTGGCTTTTTATAGAAGCTCAGGAAAGCTCAGCTTCTAAGTTAGTTTTGTTGGCATCAGGGACAATGGGCCAGTGAAGCTATAATCTGGTGTAGAAGCTTTCGACTATTCAGTTTATTTGAGAAGAAAGAAGAAAACCCAGTATGATTTGGTATATAAGTAACTGTATTGATTGACTATAATTTCCATATTATCCCTGATGCAGTCCAAGAAATGTTCACATTATTTGTCATCTAGCTTCACTGCGACAGTGACTAAAAGACATAGTAAATGTTTCAAACTATAGTATATAGTAAAAATGAAATTATTGACCTGTATGTAAAGATTTGTCTTCACTAAGAAGAGATGGAACATATCGAGAGACTAATGCGTGTTGGCCTTTCATTAAATTAGACTCATCACAGACTTGAATAGGAGTTTAAATATCAAACATTAGTTATCTTTTTCAACAGTGCATCGTTTTCCCCAAACTTGAAGCACTAAACAAGTATTTAATCAAGTCAGTGCTCAATGGAGCAGAAAACCTGACTGTCTTCTAACTGCAACAACAGCCAAAGCTTTCTTTGTACCTGTATCTTTGCACTGACGTCTTTTGTTGAAATATGTACATGTCCCAGAGGGATAAAGGCACGTTTCTGAATTTCTCAAAAATCCCCATATTATGTAAATATTTGGATAAAACACAGAATCATTCAGAGCCCTGTAAGAAGAGGCTCTGCAGCTTAATTTTAAATGAAGGCAGTGTTTCTAAGAGCTTCCCAGAAACCACCTCAGGCTGCAGCACTTTTGGTATTTGAAGACATGGCATCGATCAATAAACACCATCAATTCCTCAGCGACCCAGACTTATGGCAACCCTTTTCCAGCTAACAATGTTTACAGGAAAGCTGTCAGGTGTGTAATGCTGTGGAGGAGGAGGCGTGGGAGGCCAGGATAGAGTGAATACTGTAGCTAGCTCTGCACCATCCTGGGGATCAAAGACACCAAGAGGCTGTCAGTCTCCAACAGGGAGGGAGGTGATTCTGCAAGGGGTTTGATCTCAGAGCTCCTGCAGATTTATAATTCAATAATCTGAAGCAGCCAAAATCCCCCAAAGGACAAATAACAAGCTACTTGGTTTACCTTCAACTTGTCTCTGATACTGCTTTTCTTTCTCAGTTTTTTCTCTACTCTCCCTCTGTTAATGTCCTCCTTTCCCCAGTGTTTTAATGAAGCAGTTTCTCAATGAGCAGCAGCCAGCAGAGAGTCAGTCATTCTCTGACTAACGGGTCATTTCCACTGGATGCCTAACGGCTGCGGATCCGCTCCGGAACGGCGGCGGAGTCAATAGGTTTCCATTAAAGTCAGTGTGTGTATTTCCACTGACTGCGGAACGTCTGCGTCCCGACTCCCCGACTCCGACCCAGCTCCATCAGTCCGCAGCCCTCCGGAGCAGATACACAGAGCTTCTAATTTTGCCGGACGCCGGAGAGCTCCGCAGCAATTCAGCACAATTCAGATAGTGCGGGACAGGAAGTCGAGCACAGAAACAAATTAAAACATTCGGTTAATTTTCTAAATAAAATATGCACGGTTGCTCACGGCGGATCATATTTCCCTGCACTACACCTTGAAAACACAGCACAGAGTTGTTTCCCCTCTACTCCTCTGGATGGAAACAAACTGTTGTTGGTTTTGTGGTTCTATTCTACGTGAATTTGTGAGATCTCGTGGGTCCCCGTGACTACAGCTGTCAGTCATGGCCGCAGCCGTTCCGCAGTTGGTGGAATTTCGGTGTAACAGTAATGTCCTTTTCTCTTGTGCATTCTCTCATCCTCTTTGGAAAGGGAAGTGCCAGAAGAAAAAAGAGTTTCAAAGTCTCAGCCTGTCTCCTCTCCTTTCCCTCTCAATTCTGCAATTTTTGTTCCATCTGTCCGTCTCTGATCTCCCTCTATTTGCTGGTCAGTCAGACTATGGTAAAACCCTCTCTGCCACATAGTCTCTAATGATCCTTCTGCATCTCTGTCACGCTCGCTACACTCGACTCTATTGGAGTTAAGCCTCCTCAGCACACAGGAATAGCTTACACCGCTCTCATATCCACAATAATGCAAACACATCCACTTTAAAAGATTTTTTTTCATGGTGGTTCTGTGATGAATGCGGTTTGTTGCTGCACTGATGTGTGTGACCACTGGACTCAGCTTTTATTTAATCAAGCAGGTCAATAGTCTACAGGTCGAAATCTTTTAGGAGACACCTCCGTAGGTTAGATCAGACTGTGAAAACCTGTTACAGATGTAATTCCCTATATGGCATTCCAAATCTATGGGTCTAAAATAGCGTTTAGTGTTTTGTGTATACTGCTATTGAGAGAAATGTTGTTAGTAATGTTGGACTCAGCCTAAACTCTAAGATCAGCAACATTACATATGAGCTGTAGAAAGCAGTGCAAGGGTCAACGCAACCTGGCAAGAGATGTAACAAATATTCCCAACATATTGGCAGACAGCTTCGTCTTCCAGGAAATCCAAAATTACAAAACCAGACAGGAGTATTTAAACAGGGTTACACATTTGAACCTAAAGGATGACGCTAAGGGAAATTCAGATAATCAAGTAAAATCATTACTGACCAATTATGAGTGAATGCCAGAGTTTTCCAGCCACTTTAGAATAGATAGAAACTGCAAAATGATAGAGGGTATCAGCTACACCACCTGGTTACAGGCTGGTGGTAATTCCTCAGCCTTGATAAGAGCTGTCGACCAAATGGCCCAATGTGAGACACAGGGTGTCCTCTAAAACTCGTTTGGTTTGATGTAATGTTGTTTTAAACCCCCCTCGCCCCTTGCTTCTGTCCCAGGTGCTGGGGAAGGACCACCCGGATGTGGCCAAGCAGCTGAACAACCTGGCCCTGCTGTGTCAGAACCAGGGCAAGTATGACGAGGTGGAATACTACTACATGAGAGCGCTGGACATCTACCAGACCAAACTGGGCCCCGACGACGCCAACGTGGCCAAGACCAAGAACAACCTGGTGAGGGGGTGGAGGCAGGGTGGGAGCAGAATTTCACTGATGGGGGGGATTTTGTCAGTTGTTTATAACAAAAAAAAAAATATATATATATATATATATTATAAAAATATATATTATAAAAATAAAGTAAGTTTATTAATGGAATCAGGAATTGATTGCTACAGTTCATGCTAGACTTTAAACTGTTTACCCTGTGCTAAACACATGTATTGTATGTTAGCTAGTAACACTTGTGTTTTTATAAGTGGTGAAATGTTAGTATGAGTGATAACTCACCAATGAAAATAAACGGTTACGCTAATTGAAGGTATCTACATGACGCTTCTGTCATTAAGTGTCATTCGGTTTTTGAGGGGGTTAGAGTTAGGGTTCATGTGTCATGACCGTGTCATGTGTTCATGACAGTGTCATGTCACTCTTATGTAGATACCTTCAAGTAAAGTGTTACTAAATAAACTCTACAGGACTGAAGCACAGTAACCGTGTGTCTTCACGAAATATGCAAGCTATCATGCTAGCCTGCTAGGCTAGCAGTCACAAGGCTTTTTTTAACTCCCCTTTCAACAAAGAGTTACTGATGGGGAAAAACCTCTCGGAGCTAGTTATCAAGCTAAACTTGGAAACAAGCTAAGCCACTAAGGGGACATTAAGTTCCCACAGTTTATTTAGAGACATATTTGTGCTATTAACTCCTGTGTCATAACTGTTTGCAAACCATGTCCCTTTTTTTGTACTGTAGCAGTTTCTACCCCAGCAGAGCAGGGTTTAATACAAGTTTAGGGTGCAGCGCAGTGAAATGTACAATACTTTATATTTATACAAACATGGAGAGTGTAAAATGTTGGATAACCTCCGACATAGTTCACGTCTTATCATTCAGTGTCATGCTGACTCGTTTGGTTCTCTTGTGTTCCTCAGGCGTCCTGTTACCTGAAGCAGGGCAAGTTCAAGCAGGCTGAAACTCTGTATAAAGAGATCCTCACCCGCGCTCACGAGAGGGAGTTTGGCTCTGTTGATGGTACGATATGTGACTGGATAATAAACACAAGTACACACACACATTTTAGCCAGTATCCTCTCAGTTATTTAAAATGACACACACAAACAAATATTTACTTCTTTGGCAACCCCACTGTGCTCCTCTTCTAATGTAAAGGTTAATATTGTCAGGCTGCTCTTATCTTTTAAGTAGCTGTAAACAAAAATGACCTTTCAGCTGAAAAATAAAAAAAACGTAGTTCTTCAGAACCAGAGGGGATTCCTAAAACTGCTGCTTTCTCCTGCTTTTTATCTGAGTGAATGTCAGTACTGATTTACTTCCTCTCATGTGTCTGATGGTGTTTCTCTGCAGATGAGAACAAACCAATATGGATGCATGCTGAGGAGAGAGAAGAACAAAGCAAGGTGAGCGAAATCTGTTGGTAGAGCGCAGATTAACAAATAGACTTGAAAATAAAAAAAAAAATATGTATAAATCATTTCTACTCATTAATTGTTGTTTTGAATTTGTCCCCAAGATCTTCTAATTACTTTAAAAAGTTGCATCTTACAGTCGAAAAATCTGACACAATATTCAGTAGTTAACCACATTTAAATTTGACGTCTATCAACGTCAGGTAGTAAGTAGTATGTAACACTGACGGCAGCATTAAAGTACTCCGACAGTGTTATGATCGTATTTAAGATAGAATAGGAAGGATTGACTTTACAAAGAGTTGGATTATTAAATGAAGTCTCTGTAATAACCACCCAGTGCTGATGGTGTGAGTACCCCGCTTCCCTAACTAGAGGAGTTTATTTTTGTCAGGGTTTAAAAGGTTTTCAGGGAAGGAATCCTGACTCGTCTGTAATCCCACCACTGAAATACCCCTTCATGGTATCTTTGATGGTATTAAAAAGAGCCTCTAGTTTTCAAATGGGTTAATTTCCATCTTTTTAAAGCATGAGTCACTTCACGTTTTACTTCATGGGTTCGTGCTTCTTGCCAGGACTTAAAATGTTCATTTAAGTAGAGGTAGATTCCCTGAAGCACTTTGGCTGTAAACTAATGAACGTGAGTTTTGTCTCATAGGGGAAGCAGAAGGACGGCTCACCATTTGGAGAATATGGAGGCTGGTACAAAGCCTGCAAAGTCGACAGGTCAGTTTGGTTAATGAATTCAGTGTTTGAGTGAAGATGGGTGATGCTCCCAGTAGCAAACAAACAAAAATCTATTCAATTATAACAAGAGTCAAGTCAAGTAAAACTCTAATGGTCCGCAGAGGGGCAATTGGTTGTACAGCAGTGACAACAGTAATAACACAAGATGAATTAAATACAACATATAACGAGGTTCCTGAATGATCCCGGGACCTTTTAACACAAAGTAACATCTACTTTGGACCCTTCATCACGGGTGGTAAATGACTACTGGTTGTTACCAAAAAGTGATCTTTTTCTTAACTTTATTTTTTAGAAGCCTGAAGAAGGAAAATCATAGAGAAGATTTAAGAGAAAAGTACGAAAGAATACATTTTCTGGTTCCTTTATTGTTAATCATCTTTTGGCCCCCTTTTGAACCCTTAATAGGGTTCCCAACCCATAAGACATACAAGACTTTCTTTTTGTTTGAACTTACATGTATAACACTACTCTGCTTTCGCCAGGCTGATTCTCTGTGATGAGATGTTTCTTCTCGTTGTTTTTGCAGCCCCACAGTGACCACCACCCTGAAGAACCTCGGCGCCCTCTACAGGCGCCAGGGCAAGTTCGAGGCGGCCGAGACTCTTGAGGAGGCTGCCATGCGTTCCAGAAAGCAGGTGTGACTAATAATACAGGGTTCCTTGCTGTGTGTTAAAACTGCAGCGATAATGGCAGATGAAATGGGTCAGCTCAGCATAAACGGCCGATTTAGAGGCAGAAAATCTAGTGTAAAATTAGGGATGAGATGATAAACTCTGAGATGCCGGAAAGCCTGGGGTGCAGCTTTGAAACTGCCTCTGAGGGTGTGATATTTATGAGACCTAATGGGGTTTCCTGGGGAGATGAGAAGTGGTGAAGCCCCGCAGCTTTCATCCTAAATTAGGATCTCCTTCCAGGATTCAATGGCAAGTATCTCTTGCTGGGGAAGTAACATGATACTCAAATGAAACTGGATTCCTGTGGTGGTGCTACAGTTACAGCTGGCTAGAGCTATTATGTTTTGGTAATCAAATTAGAAATACCTCATACCTGTATAGATACTTTTTTGTTGAATCAAATCAATATTTAGGGCTGTAGTTTCATATGCTGACAATGTGAAACTAAAGAAATTACAGATTTTACAAACACAAATTGCAGAATATTTTCTCAAAGTTTTTTGTCATTTATGCATCATTTACTTATTTTAGTGCACATACAGTATTTAATTTAAGTAGCAGTAACGTGTGAAATGTGGTCATGTAAGCAGCTTTTACAAATGCACTTAAATGCAGATGAATAGATATGATATGATAAGTAGATATTGACATTTAAAACAATCCGTTTAAAACAATCTGGCCCAGAATGAGATAGCATTTTAAAGATTACCTACAGTTTTTAAGTCTGTACAATGTGAGAGGAGGAACCTGTTAATACAGATAAAATAACAAGCATTTAGATTCAGATCACCGTTCAACAGTTTGTCTGTTTGGTTTGTGATTTTCCCCTCTTGAATCATTTATTCTTCAGGCAGGTTCAAAGGGAACAGCTTTGCACTGGTGTAACACTATCATTGGTCCAGCTTTAATTATGCCAGACTGAGGCAGCTTGACTTTGCCAACTTGTTCCTAGAGAGAAATCCCACTGAATTTGCTTTCAAATAAGCATTTGTTTGATATGAAAACTTCCCCCTCTTCTCAAATATGTTTTGCTTATTGTTCCTTCACTTGGATGTTTCACTGTGCAGTTTGACAGTTTTAACATTCATTTAGTTGAACCGTGTACGTACAAGGATGATTTTGTGACGTTACAACTAGTTTTGAAACTAGTTGCGGTTCAATATTAAATCTACACAAGTGTGATATGAATACTTATGCCTCTAGTGCAGCCTTTCTCAAACCATGGGCCATGCATACCGCCCCCAAAAAATAAAATAGGCTATATAACCGTGCATGGAACTGCTGTGTAACCGCTGCGTTAGAGTCCGCACCGACGGGGGGTGGCGCAGCAATGACAGGGAAGCACGTAGTGTCGTGGCTCAAAGCAAAAGAGATGTCTCCCTCTGTTCAAGAAACTCCATCGGTGCCACCAGGTCACCCAACTGTAATTTTAAATGTAGGTAGTACAAAGTTTAGGTGCGCATTAATATTGTCATATCATGTTTAAAGTTCCTGTGACGTTTACAGTCTATGGTTCAGGCTCAATTGCTCTGTGATTAGTCCAGATGCCTGTGCCATCTCACCAGGGGGGCAGATACTGGCAAACTTTGGGTCATTACTCTGTGCTATCTATTATTGTAACTGTAAATAATTTATTAAAGTTTCTTTCTTTCTATCCCCGCAAAATTACGTAAGTGGACTGTCGAGGATTAGTGCCAAACATTACGAATGGACTTTGCAGTGAAGGAGGAGTCATCTTTTGTCCAGTCGTTAAACTATTAAAATAAATAATTCCTCCATATCATAGATTATTTTTGCTTTAATCATCTCTAAAAAGAAAGGGGGTTTCATACAAGTGGTGGTGGCACTGTAGAATACCATTTTACTTTTGTAACTGACTTTGCTGAATTAGTTCCTTCTGCTGGTTCCTTCTAAGGTGTGTGAGTGTGTGCCAGGGCCTGGGTTCAGTGCAGCAGGCGGTAGAAGTCTATAGCTTTAATATTAATTGGATTGGATGAATTGGTACTTGTTCCTGCCAGCTGTACAGTGTCCATGTGTGTGACAGTGTGCTAAAGCTGCAGGTGGCAGAGGTGGTCAGCTTTTGCGTTAACTGGATTATTTGAATTGGCATTAATTGCTGCCTGTTGTGTAATGTGTGTGTCTTTGTGTTTATTATCAGGGCCTGGACACTGTGCATAAGCAGCGCGTGGCGGAGGTCCTGAGCGAGCCGGAGGCCCGTGAGAAGCAGCGAAGCCGCGAGAGCTTGACCTCTGACACGGTGAAGTACGAAAGCGGGCCGGACGGTGGCGAGGAAGTGAGTATGAGCGTGGAGTGGAACGGGGTAAGTACAGTACACAGCCCTCGACACAATACTGAGTCTTCAGACATGTTTATACAACAAACAGCCTGTTTCTTTCTGGACAGAAGCCACATACAGAGAGATAAAGTCTGATAAAGTCTTGTTGAAATAAATCTATTAAGTGTATATACTGTTAGTACAGAAAGATTGATAACAGCGCAGTACCCTTCATGCAGATTATTATTTAAACTCCGGAGCATCAAGTGCTTTACTTGGTTATGTTTGTCTTGGTAATGTTATAAAATGGGTATTTTCAAAGAGCAAGACATGCAGCAAGATGGTTTTCCATCAAGGTGCAGGAGAACTGTAGATGAGTAAAAATGCAATCTGAAACAACCAGAATAAGCATGTTTAATAGGTAGAAAGAGATGGATTTTTTTTTTTTTTTTTTTTTGTTAAAAAAAAAGAAGAAGAAGTAACACCTGCCCACTGACTTCAAACCACAAATGTCTCCAAACAGCTTTCGTTTTCCATTTAAATAAAGTTGTGTTTTGGAGTCAGTGGGCAGGTGTTTGTCTTTTCATTTGTGCGGATTTCAGCTACAGTACATGTAATGTGCATATAACTACGCTTCAGACCTGATACTCACATTCATGTGTTACTAGTACTGGTAAACCAGAGGAGACACAGGAGACTAGTTTACTATTCTTAGCTAAAGTTACACAATGTGTTTTTGATTACTGTCTCAACATGACAGATAATGACTATTAGCTATTTCTGAGTCCGAATGATGTTTGTTGAAGAGCTCCATGTAAGACCACCTAAAAGTGTAGATTCAAAATCTCTAATGCAATATACTTTCTCCTTACATTGTCTACTTTGTGTTTTACAAAAGCCATTTTAACATGAAATCCTCCTTGTTTTATCAGATAGGTACTAAGATGTATAGATGAGTAGTCGTTGTCACTTTATGATAAAGATGTAAATGTTTCTCAGGGTTCCTGTGGTTTCTGTCAAAAAAGATACTATGAGGTTGTTGCTTTGCTCCGTTAATCACGGTTATTCTAATTAGAAACCTAAAACCTGTGAATGATAGTCAAAAGAACATTTTAGACTGTGCTACACTGATCATGCTGATTGACTGTCAGAATCACTCTCCTGCAGTAGCTATTGCTTGTACTTCACTGTTATCATGTGATTTAATAAGTGAACAACTGCTCTTGTCTGGATCTTAGATCTCTGAGTTGCTTCAGTCGTAGTGTTTTACATTTACATAGTGCTTTGATTGTAATAAACCACTAAACTTTCTTACTGTAGAGCTTTCCCAACTAACTCTGTCTCTTAGAAATCTGCTTCCACAGCAGTAAAGCCCCTCTGGTTACACATGTTGACAACACCCACCTAATTCCCTCTGCTGCAGAGCCACATTTCTAACTGAGCGGGTACATTTCACAGTCTCTGCAGTATTTTCTCAGCCTCTAGTGACTGCAGGGGTGAGAACATGTAGATGTAAAGTCTCTGTATCGCCATCTTATTTCTGCTGCTGCCTGCTCACATAGCAACAGTAGATAGCACCCTGAACAACCAATCAGCATCTCCTCCTGTTCCTCTGGCTGTGGCTCTGGGAGGTTTGGTGTGAGACACATCAGTGTCTATACACAATGTGCCCTGTCAGCCAGTTATTAGCAGACAATCTCCCATCACCAGCTGATCTCTGGACCTATTTATATCAGGAGAGCAGCCTGTCCTATCTGGAAAGACCTTTAGCTGGAAGTACGTTTCAATAATAGTCTTTTTGTTTTGCCCTCTTTTATCTGACCGTAAATAAATTTATGGCTGAAATGTCACCATAAACAACAACAGTATCGAACTTAAAAACATTCCTGAATTCATTTTGAATTTGATTCAAGATAAGATCAAACTTTATTGATCCCAAAGGGGACATGTAGCACTACAGCAGCACAAGAGAACCAGAGAGGTAAAAATATGTACAAAAAAAAAAAATATTAATTTGCAATTATATATAGATTAGTATGTATGCATAATTAATAGAATTTAGAATGAGGTGAAAATAATCTAGATGTAAAATGAATATGAATACTGTGTAGAAAATACCATAAGCACTGTGCATTGCAGTTTTGCACTATAACAGATTATCATTAGTTTATATGGCTTACATTAGAAGGGTAAAAACATGGTATTGGAAGTATTTATACCCTCTACTGCTTCCCTGCAGCTGTCAAACTACATGTTTGCCTTCCAATCAATAAATCAAATAAATAATAAATCACTTCCACTTCAGCTCTCTCTACAGGCAGGTGTGAAAACAGTTTTCTTCTCACTGTATTATAAATCCGTCCTCTGAGAAGCACCATGACTCATCAGTGTGTTCATCTGACTCAACATGGGCTCTGTACTGTACTCTTTGTGTGATGTTTCGGATCTGTGTCCACTGTGCTGGATCTACCTGTGTGTTTACCTCCTTTTTATCTGTGTGATAAGCTGCTGCCTAAGAATGTAAAGTCAATTTCTTTCTGATCTTTATTTCTTTCCTTTGCCTGCTTTGTCAGCATGATAGCAGCCAGAGAGAAAGGAACGATTGTTTAATGGATGTCTAGGGAGTAAAAAGAACGCCTAAAACACAAATGTTGATTATCATTAAGTTGGCTTTTGTTAAATATAACACTGTAATCTCTAATAATTGTATTATTATGATCACTAAAGTGCTGTTTTCTTTACGCTTACATTTCCGGCATTCGGCTGGTTGTTTTATCCAGTCAAATGCAGAATACTGCAATAATAAGAATAAACTTCAGTTTAGCACTAAAAACGATTAGTCAAATAATCAAATAGTAGCTCAACAATTAAAAAACAACAACCAAAAACAATACACTGTTTTTAGCTTCTCAAATGTGAATATTTGCTGGTTTTCTTAATTTCTCTGTGATAAGATTTGAATATATCTGGATTTTTCACTGTTTAAACAGGCAATTTTAATAGGTGAGTTTGGTTTTTGGGAAATTGTGATGGATTTTCTTTTACTGTTTTCTGACATCTTTAGTCCAAACAGTTAGTCTGTTAATTAAAAATTGATAATGTGAATAATCATTATTTGCAGCCCTACTTAGTTGCTATGTAACCAAATAAAATACAAGGAACCAACGAAAAACAAAAGTACTACAAGTACTCAGAAGTCTGGCTGCTCTCATGTGTCTCCTACCTGCTTCCCCTCTGTGTTTTATTGTGTGGTAGTCTAACAAAGTTTAACTTTGTTCTACTTGATAAAGTGTGCTAACACATGTTACAGCTATACACAAACAAACACAGTACCTCTCCACCATGTTTAAACTGTGCAAAGGCTCCACCTGGTGGCGAACTCTGTGAGTTATCCCACAGTGAACTGCAGTTCTTATGCATATGTGGTTAAAGAATAGTCAAAGAAAGAACTGTAATCACCTTCTGATGCCTTGCTATGTTGGTATTAGTATTTGTCTGTATTTGAATAAGTAGTCAGGTACTTTTAGCAGTTGCAGACAATATAGAGACTATAACGACTGTTGCATCTTAAAAAAATAGTTTAGTTTCCACCCTTAGTGGCACGTATTATATAAACCTGCCTAATAGCCTGAGCCAGAGTTTATAGGCATATTGGCATATTTCTGGTGTTACTTTCCCACCCTGTCAAAAGCTGTCCATCTGTAATCGAACACGTAGAGGTTCATTAAGTCAGCTGAGACCTTTTATTAGATTTTCACTTTCACACCTGAAGCAGGAAGCAGGAGGTGTGAATTGTGTCTGGACAGAGCTGATGATAACTTGTCTTCCATGCCTCAAAACCAGTCACTTCCTCTTGGGTTTGTTTTGTTTTTCTGGGTTTTTGGACTCTTAACGAGTCAGTGGGCGAGACCCCAGGCCATTTGAACTGAACTGTGGAAAATGGCCTATGGCCTAAGAGAAGCTGAAATACTAAAGGCTGGGTGTTTTTATTTTACCAGCCACTTCAGTTGGTTGGAACTGACATAGAACAAAAATATTATTTTAGCTTTTTGGCCTGATTTTAGAATATCGGTCATGTTTATCTACATAATTCTTGTGTTTTGGTCCACAAACGGAAGTTGTAAGAGATATTTTGGCTTTCAGTATCGATATACGCTTGGTTACCGGTTTATTAGGTACACATAGTTAAAACTATTGCAGTAATACAACTATGTTCTGCAATAAATCCTCCTTCATGAAGGTTATAATGTTTTTAGTTTTAGAAAGGTGTTTATTCAACTGTGTGCTCCTTTTTTGGAGAATGTAGTTTGTGTTGCTGTTAAACTGTATTGGGATATAATGTATATAAACATTGTGGACAAAATATTAGAAACACATGCAACACAAACTGCATCCTCTTAAATGACCATAACATTAAATCAACACCAAAAAAAGCAAGCAAACTAAACATTATAACCTTCATTTAGGTAGATTTTAGGTTTAGCTACTGTAGGTGTACCTAAACTGGCAACTGAGTGCACATCATGATAACATATTTCTGAGCTGAAAGATTCCCTTAAGCCTAGAATCAACATGTTACTATTTAAAAATAAAAAGTATGTGTTATGTGGAGAAGAAGTTGACATTGTTGTGGCAGCGTTTCTTTGTGTGCCTTGCTACTCATTAGACGGGATCGGTCTAATTGCTAGTTTATCCAAGTTTCTCATTATCTTATTGAGGAAATGCTTCTCTCACAATCAGTGTTTATATTGTTCATAATGCTCAGCCCCATTGTCTATCAGTCAGGATCATTTTTAAGGAGTTGTATCACTTATCATGTAACTGGGCTGTCTTTTATAAAAAAAAAAATTAAAAAAAAAAGAGAAATTGATTGCTTTTGCCAAAGCCTCTCTAGCTAATGCACAAGCTGGTGGAGAAGTACTGTGTCTGATCTGGGAACTCGATAACCTTGTCTGTCTGTTTATTGTTTCCCTACCTCTTCTCTTCCTAAACTGTTCTTTTTCATTTCTTTCTCACTCCTAAATTGCTCATTTCAAACTATCTCATCTCTCTTTCCTTCTCTCTCTTTCTGCTCCGTCTGACCGGCAGGCATAACTCCAGATGCCTTGTAATGGTTCTAAAAACTTGTCTTCTGCATGACGGACGCCTCACTTCGCCTCAACCCCTTCAGCTTCGCAGTTTTCTTCAACTATGAACCCGCCTCTCTCTCTCTCTCTCGCTCTCGCTCTCGCTCTCGCTCCTCCACCCCCTCCGGATGTTCTGGTGGGGATTCTTCACACCGGGTCGAAATAGAGTGATAGTGTTGCTTTTAAACCCTCCTCTCTGCTGGGTTTTGGGGGGGGGGGGGAACTGTGCAGAGACAGCTTGTGTGTCTAAATCCAAACCTCTGCTTCCTACTCGTCTCTGAAGCTCTGTGCTCGACTGTGTGTGTCTGCTGTGGGTGGGAGAGGACAGGGCTGATGTTTCTTTATGACAACATTAAACTCTTATCATGTTGTTTCTGCTGCCATTTAACACTAGCCTCTGCTTCTCTACTTCCTCTCTGGTGTCTTCTAACTGTACTTTCATATTGGCTGTAGACTCATTTATTGGTTGTTGGGGGGATTATGTGGAGAGATTGACAGTATGCCCTTAAATCTTGTCCTCTCAGCTGTCCTTTAAAGCATAACTCTCTCTATTTTGACCTGGACTCTGAACTTTCCAAATCCCACCCAAACACAACAATTCTGACCCAGAATAACACCTGTTGCTTCATTTCAAAGTTCTTTGCTTCCTTGGAGCTTAAAAGAAATGGTAGAAAAAGCTGATTGGCCGCTCCAAAAATACACTTACCACACAACCTTTGTCAAACACGTTTCAGGTATAAAATGGCCAGAGTTAAAGCTTTGAACCCTTTATCCACCCACCTCGCCGTCTCTCTTTCTATGGAGGGTAGAAGCTTCTCTTCTCCTTTCAGTTTGATTTAGCATTTACACCTAAACGTCATTAGTGGTGTCTCAAAGCTCATAGTGATTCTTAAAATGCTGTAAATAACATCAGCGTAACTCGTCAGCATGATCGAGAAGCAGCCTGGCTTGTGGCTTTATTAGAGTTTAGTCATTAATTTTGCACTCTGTGTCATCTGGTGGCAATATCAGACACATAAACTAATGTTGTGATGTCACAGAGAGGACACGTCAAACGTAACAGGATGCATGCACAATGTGTTTTAACTTCAACATAATAGTTTATCTGATAAAGTTATGATATGAAATGGACATTTTCAAATAAATGTCAAAGTTTAAAGATAAAAGAAGTAAAGTTTTTGGCCTAAACATGGTGCATCCAGCCTGTTACCTTCTGTATATCTCTGTATATAGATGTCAGGATGGGTGGAGGTGGTGGGGCTAAGCAAGCAATTATGCATTTGTTGGAAATTTGGGATCTGAAATGGTCTCCCCATCTCTGTTCTCGGCTCCTTGCTAATGATCTTTCTGTGTGTCCTTCCTGTCCTGTTTGTGCATCTTTCTTAACTTCTAATAAAACCTAAACTCTTTGCTCACCTGAAACCTGTGCCTGTCGCCTTTTTGTGTGTTCCCTCTCTTTTCTGTGTGTGTGCCTTCTTAACTGTGTGAGCTCTAAACATTAATAACTCTCAGCAGCACTTCTCTAGGTACTGAAACTCGAGTCAAAGCAGTTGTTGAAAATACTTCAAAGGAGTCCTATTATGCTTTTCTGTATTTTCTGTCATATCTATAATGTAACGATGTCAGATGTTCATATTAAACGTGGCCAAAGCTTCAAATAATGAGTTAACCCTAATAAAAAGAAATCCCTGTGAGCCAAAAGTTTACTTTGCTATTTGAGGGCTAAACCAAAAGAACCACCGTTTTTAGATGTATAGTTAATCAACCAAGTATTGATATTTTCAGCCAATATACGCTGATCCCAGATATATCTTAAGTTACAAGAAACTGCAGTAAAGAAATGTTTGAGGTCCTTCTAGAAACAGTATTGGCATTACAAATTGTACAAAAGTACAGTACTTGAGTAAATGTACTTAGTTACATTCCACCACTGATGTTATGCTACCATCTACTTCTACTTCACCACATCTGAGAGGCAAATATTGAACTTTTTACTCCACTACATTAATCTGACAGCTTTTCGTTACTAGTTGCATTGCACATTGAGATTAATAAGATATACAATCAACTAATAAATGATGATATATTATAAACATGTGTATATAGTAGTTCAAATGAGCCCCACCTTTACCAGCTGTAACATTAATGATGCTTACATATTATTGTATCAATACTCATGATCCAAAATATAATATTCTGAAACAGGCCATTCTGCATAATGAGTAATTTTACTTAAAGTATATTTTGATGCTGATAGTTTTTGAATGCAGGACTTTTACTTGTAACCGAGTATTTAATACTCTGTGCTACTGCTATTTTTACTTAAGGAAAATATCGGAGTACTTCTTCCAGTCCTGCCTTTGTGATGAAATCAGATTTTAGAAGTATGGCTAGAGTGCTTTTGTCAGTACCCAGCATGCTCAGTGTCATCATCAGCTTCTTCTTCTTTTATTCCTGGACTCTTTGACTCAGCCTAACATTACTTTGCCAGAAACACTGGTTGTTTGACTCTGGCCATTGAGGTTTAAGTTGACAATATGTTAACATGTGTGAGGTTATGTTTAAATGACTAAAAACTCCTGTCTGCTCAAACAGAAAGTGAGTGGCAGTCAGAGACGATACTGTCAAAGCCTCACTTCTGTTTAGGATCCAGACTGAAAGGGAGGTGTCGGGGCGCAGACTGTAACCATGTTAAACACGGATACAAACAATCTATAGATTTTAATATTGTGAGCAATATATGGAGAAAAAAGGTCTAAGAAAAATGTCGAAAGATAAAAAATAAAAGTTGTGATATTTTGAGAGTAAAGTCAAGAAAATGAGTTGCGATGCAGCCTCACTGAGGGTGTGTTGAGGGTATCAGTCAAGAAACGTCCAGTCATGGTTATGTTGAATGAGTCAGGGACAACGCTTTGTTAAAAAGGAACCGGATACATCTGACAGGAAACATAAAATTAAAATTAACTTAAATGTTTTTAGTAATTGTAGCCTATTAGAGCACTGAACTGCATTGGTCACGTTGGACTCTATGTACCAATAGATGGTTTTACCTGTCCCACACTAACAACATGTGTGTGTGTGTGTGTGTGTGTGTGTGTGTGTGTGTGTGTGTGTGTGTGTGTGTGTGTGTGTGTGTGTGTGTGTGTGTGTGTGTGTGTGTGTGTGTGTGTGTGTGTGTGTGTGTGTGTGTGTGTGTGTGTGTGTGTGTGCAGTATGGAATTATAATGCACAGATTACTGAGCTTGTAACTTTACAGGTTTGCAAATGAGTGCATCTGCAATACTGCATCATGTATGCATGTGTGTGTGTGTGTGTGTGTGTGTGTGTGTGTGTGTGTGTGTGAGATTCACCAGTGCTGCTGTTTGAAGACTGCTACCCATAAGCTTTTAATTAAATCTACCAGTATAGCCGGATTTCTTTGACATATGGTCACGAAAAAACTAATGATTAAGACAAAATATACTTTGTTGTTGTTTTTGCCTCTGAATATTTTAAATCATCAAGACCACGAGAGACTCAATGTCCTCATTCAGTCAGGTTTCGTTGCAGGTTTTGCAGAGTCTGTTGGTTAAATAAAAAATCAGCATTTTTATCATCTGCATCAGGCAACATGCTGGATTTTTATTGAAGGGCAGTCTTACTTAGACTTCTCTTTATTGATCCTTTTGGGATGACTCCCGCAATGAAATTGGATTTCCAGCAGCAGATTTCAGCTTACAAACACTTGTATAGAAAATAAAGAGGTATAAAAATACAGTATAGAAAATACAGTATAAGAATAACAACAATAAACTTTTAGCTAAAAATAGGAAGTAAACAAAAATTAAATAAATAAACAAACAGTAAAACAAAAACTATAGATACATAAAGATAAATATGTAGGACTGTGTATGGCATTGTGTTATTATACAGTGAATAAATGACATTTAGCATAAATTAGCAGTTAACACTACAGGATTTACACTGTGTGTGTGTGTGTGTGTGTGTGTGTGTGTGTGTGTGTGTGTGTGTGTGTGCGCTGCGCTCTTATTTTAAAAAAGAAAAGGGGGGGGGGGGGGCCTGTGTGTATAAATGAGTGTAACGCTGTGACGTCTCCCATCAGGACGGCTCCGGCTCTCTGAAGAGGAGCGGCTCCTTCAGTAAACTGCGAGCGTCGATCCGTCGCAGCAGCGAGAAACTGGTCCGCAAGCTGAAAGGCGGCGGCTCGTCCCAAAACAGCGAGCCCAAAAACCCCGGGTAACTATCCCAACAGACACCTGACTGACCCAGGTGACTCTGACTTTATGCACTGGAGGAACGAGCCGGCCCTCCAGCCCTCGGCTCGGCTGCTTGGCAAACTAACCAAAAATAAAAGAAGGGATTCGCTGTACTTTGCTGGCGGTGAAGTAACTCTAAAGCTGTTTGCACATGAAATGACGGAGGAAGCTTTTACTGGCACATACACATTGGTCCTTTTTTTCCCATCACATTGGTTTACTTTTCTGTCCTCACACTGCCTCGGTACAGTGTCCAACTTTTCTTCTTCATGGTTTGGTTTGTCTGTCAGTGAGTGTTCGAGCCACTGTTTGGAAAGCAAATCATCAAAGAAAAAATAAAAACTTTAGAAAATAACCTGTAAAAAGTCGTACTACTTTCAGAATAAAGATGGAATATTGTGAGAAAAAAAGACATAAAATCTTTAGAAGAAAGGTGTAATATTTCGAGGAAATGTCACTATTTCAAATAATTTGAGAAAGATGTAATATGTCATTCGTAATATTACATTTGTTTTCTTGAAATATTTCAGCTTTTGAATTGTTTTCCTTACAGTGGTCCTAATATTCCGTTGTAAAGACCAAACCTGATGAAGTTAGAAAACCAAAGACTGTACAGTAAGCAGCACATGTACAGAGCTGATGAAATGGGAAAATAATGCAGCAGACGTGTGGAGGCTGCAACCAGACACAAACTAATGTCTGCTTATGAAATGCCTTTATGCTTGTTATGCCTGGAACTCATTTACTTTGTTTGTTTTAACCACTAATAGTTACACCTATTTATTGCATTTTGGGGCTTTTGGACTATTTATTTCAATTTGTTTTGAAATGTAGTTCAGTTTTACTTTCTTTGGATTTTATTATTTTCAATTTTTTTCTTTGTGAATTTTACTCTGAAAAACAAACTTGTCTGCATGGCTGTTTTTGTTGAATTTTTATTTATGAATAAATTTGTTCATTTGAATGTTTGGACTTGCATGCCTCATCTGTTTGCTCACGGGTTTCTATTTTCCTTTCTGTGCTGCTCTTCTCTGTGGCTCCTTAACATGATGGTCCTGATGATGATGATGGCAGTAACATCGTCGTCATGACGATCATCCGGTGATGGTAAATCACTGCAGAAATGTCCATTTTAACAAGTCATTAAGCATTGTTAATCGGCTGACCGACATCACTACCACCTACTACACAAAAATAACAACATTTTAGGGCCTTTTTATTTGACAGTTTACAGCTAGAGTAACAGGTGTGGATGTTTAATACCTGGTATGCGTCCTACAGTAGACCACGAAGCTGCGTGTTTTTAAGAAGAGGTTTCCCTAAAATGGAAGTTCAATCTTCCCGCCAGCAAATGAAGCCAGTTGTAGATAATGATATCTAATAATGAAAATACCTGTTCCACATCAACATTAAAATCAAATTGGGCCAGCCTTGCACCAAACTATCCTCCAAAATGTTTCCAGGTTGCTACACCATATGTGTAGAACTTAAAGATTCCTTACATTGGCGCTATCTGGTGGTAGAATGAAGAATGCCACTTTACACACTTTCAAACAAGTCAACGAGTCATTTTAAGTATTATTTAGTATTTTGCCCTTTATTTAAAAGCGACCATAGATACTGAGAGGAAACATGGGGAAAGAAAGTAGTGTTACCCCCACCCAACTCAAACGAGTGTGTAACTGGCCACCCTAAAAACATTTTAAATGTTTTTCAATCTTAAATTTCAGCCATCCTGTTTTTATACAGTAGATTTATTGTCTTAAAAAGGACAGAAAGTGTACACATTTAAAGGAAAAGCCTTGAATCAGTGTTAGATTGTTTATTTGAGTGTATAATGAAAAAGTGCAGAGTGAGGAAAGGATCCCATTTCTTGTCAGGATGGACGTGTTTCTGCAGTGTGACTTCACTGAACCCAAGTTTTTGTCCAGGCATGATTGTTGGTATGTGCATGAAGTCCTCTGACGTGTAAATATCACTTTACAGCTCATTAATAAAAAGACCTGTTGCAGCTTACTTCAATAGGTACCACTTTCTATTAAGGAACCTTTTCGAGAGGGTTTGTACCGTGTAACTAATGACTTCAATAATAAGTAATTTATTACGATTTAAATATCAGGCACAAGCCATTATGTTAATAATTGTCACATATTTCTTACTTTATAATTACACCGCAGCAAAAGTTATTAAGGCTACGTTTACACCGCAAGTCTTAATGCTTAATTCAGATTTTTTGCTCAGATCCGATTTTTTTGTTTGGCTGTTCACATTACCTTTTAAAATGTGGCCTATATCAGATTCCAGTGTGAACTGTTTGCTGTTTCGAACTGACCCACATGCGCAAAAGAACAATGACATCAGACGCAGCACGCTGTTGAACTAAAGTTAGGGAGGTTATGGAGGAAGTAAGCATTTTCACTTTTATTACAAAATGTTTGTGTAATGGCAGCCGTAACATTAATGAGCAGGTGCTGAGCAGGAGAAGAATGAAGAGAAAGAGCCAAATTGGCTATTTTGGCCTTTTGCAGGGTTATGGCTGCAAATTCACTACAGAGGTCTGTGTGGATGCAGAGGCGAAGCCAGGAGTGGTGGGGCTGTGTTGTGAAGAGCTTGACAGTGACGCAGTTTAACTCCCGCAGGCGCATAATTGTGACAAATGTCGATTTAGATCGACGTGAAAGTCGCATCAAATCCGCCTTGGTTGTTCACACTGCAGCCGCATTGAAAAAAATCAGACCTGAGTCTGATTCAGGACCACATATGGAAGTGGTCTAAATCTGATTTGAAAAAATCAGACCTGGGCAAGATTTGAGTGTTCACACTACTTCTGAAGAAGTCTGACCTGGTCACTTGACCCCAAAAAAATCTGATTTGGGCCACTTTTGCCTGCAGTCTGAACGTAGCCTTAGTCATCTCTTATTATAAATGTTTTGACAACAAATTGCCAAAGGTAAAACGTTAATAAATAGATTTTTGTTTTGTTGGTTAAAGAGCTAAAAAAGATTAAATAACAGAGGGCGTCATTTTAGAAAGTGGTACCAAAGTTTTATATTTAACTTCCTAAATATCATAAATAGGATGAGAAGAAGTTGTCAAGACACTTAGTGAGACTAACCTTTGTATGAAATGATCATGTATGTCATTAACCATCACAAACATATATACCACCACCATTTCCACTGAGCTAAACTCCTCACACCTGCCTCTCCACACCCCCCCCCCCGACCTCTGACCTCTGACTCCTCCCCCACCCCACCCCCCCTCCCTGCATGTCCCGGCTCTGGGTGCAGCATGAAGCGAGCCAGCTCTCTGGGGGTTCTTAACGTGGCGGACAAGGCTGCGACTGACCACTACCAAGTAAGGAGGCCGAGTGCCGGGAGTCCAAAAGTATCTGTCAGTTTGTCTTTAACCCTGCTGGTAACCGGCGGCAACATCCTGGGTCAAAGTTCAACTTTATTTTGAACATTTTAAATATGGGAAGAGTAGGAAGGTGGACATGCATTGTCTCGTCCTACCCCTATTCTATATTAATATATCCTTCAATACTCGATCAATTACATTGATTACATAAGTTTGTTGCTGACACAATTAGTTAAATAACCCTCATTACCATTTAGTTTATAATAAATTCATTGTATTTTATCAAGCAAAAAGGCTAAATAACTTCTCATTCCAGGTTGTCAGTTATGCAAATGTCGCTGCTTTTTCTCTGTTAGATATGATTGTAAATTGAACATTACATCAGGATGAACAACAATAACTACAACATTGATTTCAAAAATGAATGCCAGAATGCTCTTGAGAGGGCCAGAAAGTTTATGAAGAATACTTAAAAGTTAACCTAGCGCCACCTGGTTTACCAAGAGGGTAAAACAAACCATTAAAGAACTTTTTGCAGATACTTTTGGACCCGGTCTTTTATTTTATACTCCTTTCATGTCTGTATGAACTATCACCTGAGGATCTGTAGAGTTATTTTGTGTCAGATTCATCACTAATGATACAACATGAGTATGACTCACACACTTACTTCGCACACCATCATTTTTTACTAATCAACACAAAGTATTAACAGGGAGAATGTGTTTTTCTCGTTTGACGCTTTCACAAACAGGATGGAAATCAAAGTGTGATATAATGTACTATAAGTAAACCCAAATCCACAGTTAACACAACAACAGATGTTGTCTTCCAGGTTATTTAGATAATCTTACATCAGGTCAGAGAAAAAAAGCTTTTCACTAGGAGCTGCTATCTCAGAGCTAACAGAATAATCATTTCAAAGGAAAGTTGTAATAAATGTCATTGGTTTTAATGTGTTGTATCCAGTTATAGAAAGTACATTTAGTACTTTTACTTTTGGTAGTTTAAGTATATTTTGATGCTAATACTTGCAGAAGTTAAAATTTTTTACTGTTTTTGCACTGTACTCTTACTTAAGTAGAAGTTCGGAGTATTTCTTCCATCATTGCTCATATCAGTCACTATGGGTTAAAGCCTATTTACATGTTTACCAGCCTTGAGTCATTTTGGTCGAGCTAAAGGCAAAATCTTAGTTCCTAAAAAGTTGAAATATTGGGGGTCTGTTCGTTGTTCAGTTCTTTTTTGATCAAGGTCTGTTTATAAAAAATTTTCAGAGATATTAACAAGATACAACAATCAAAACTAATCCCAAACATCTGTCCACCCACCCACCTACCTACCAGACCAACACTTCTAAATTAAAGTTACTTTATATATTTACCTGAAAGAAGAAAAACAATTAGGAGAAATCAATAACAACATAGGAATATACAATGTACTGTGGGGTCACATTCTTTGCTTCCATTTTCTCTACAAATGTCAAGAAAGGCTGCCAAATAGTATGAAACTTTAAAAACAGACCCTTGGAGAGAGTATGATATCTTCTCTAGTTTAAGATATTACATAACTTCTATAACCCATTGAGACTATGAAGGGGGTAGAGGGTCTTTCCATCTGAAGAGAATGAGTCGCCTGGCCAAAAAAGTGCTAAAAGGCCAGCATGTTACACTTATTATTACTGAAATGCATATTCTGTTGTGTTCTTGTATAACACCAGAGCAGTGAGATGGGATGGATCAATTGGGAGCGTGCCTATGGTCCCACAGCCCTATGTTCCCACATTTCTAAGAATTTTTTCAAAATTAGTCTCTATGTTCCCACATTTCTAAGATTTTTTTCAAAATTAGGCCCTATGTTCCCACATTTCCTTTTTCATAAATTTGTATCAGATTTGATCCCCCTTTCTCCCAATTTGGTAGCCAATTACACCCAACCTATTATCCAGTAGCAATGGACTACAGATGGAATGTAACCCAAATCCTAACCCTAACATAGGGCCTAATTTTAAGAAGAATCTTAGAAATGTGGGAACATAGGGCTGACCCCGGTCAATTGGCTCCTTTAGTATTTCATGTTGTTCAGTTCTTCATGTAATTTTCCTTTTCTGCTGTGTTTTCTCTCCAGGAACGAAATAATCGTCTGAGGAACAGTCGCGACCTGAGTGCCAGCCACACCGACCTGGCGCGTTGAAGGTTTATCTGACCCTGGTGGGGGGAGGGTGAAGGGTGAAGGGTGAAGGTCGGAGCCTGAGAGGTCACTTCCTGTCCACAACCTCCTCACTGTAAACAGCCTCCCACATTATACTTCAGCATCACACCACCAAGTGCCCCGCTGTACAGGTCTCAATGTTTCACTGCACTTTCTGAAGCTTTGTGGCATTTTTTGTTTTCAACACACATCGAGGAACAAGAGCAAGATGAACATACAGTACAGTGACCTGCTGTTTGCGGTTTGAGTGTGTGTATCTTTTGATTTGTATGTGCGTGTACTGTATGTACTGTAAGTGTGTGCTGGTGTGAGTGATTGTCCTCTCAAATCAATATTTAATGCTACAGCTTGAATGAAAGCAGATGCAGAGTGGAGCTTTAGTTTTACAAACATTTCTCTCAGAACTCATCGGTCCAGTTAAACTGTTGTGGATGAAGCCAAAGATGAGCTCAGTTGTTTTAGCTACATGACGTCACACTGAAGGAAGCCTAAACCAACATGAAACCTGCTGCAAACCGCAAGTTTTAGACTCCAATTTCTCTTGAATTTCTAAAATAATAGTCTCGCATTTTCAGACTTTCCTCCACAGCGCTGCGGAGGAGGGTCTGGCTAGTCCACACAGCATTCTGGGATGGGAGAAAAATGTGCTCTGATTTAATGGCATTTCTTTAAACCAATCACAGTCGTCCTGGGCGGCGCTAAGCACCGGTCAGAGCCACAGTACCGCTGCAAAATAGTCTCGGGAAGGAACTAGTTTTGGTGGAACGTGTGTACATTCAAAATTTGTTTTAGTCGTGCAACAGAAAACTCAGATTGGACAGATAGTCTAGCTAGCTGTCTGGATTTACCCTGCAGAGATCTGAGGAGCAGTTAACCATAGTCCTCACAAATCCACTGGAGTTTAGAACGCCAACACAAAGAAAGAGGAAGGTGACGGATATCCGACCAAAATGATGATCTGATCCCTCCATAAGAAGTAAAACCAAAAATACAGCACACTTTAGTTCACTTTATTTATTGATTAATGAGATTTTAGTCCGTAGACCTTTATCAAGGAAGACTTTGTCTTTAAAAGTTTTGAAATTTTAAATCAAAGCAGGAAAGTTTTAAAGTGGCAGTCTAATTGATCACCAGTACTGCACATATTAATGAATGAATGAGGGAAATAAACTTTTACCAACTTAAACTTTGGCTTCACCCACTGAGGTTTAACTTGATGCAATGAGAGACAGCTCTGCCTCAATGTCACTTAAAATGTTTTTAACAACTAAAACTGCAGCGACTGCAGGAAACTAGTCCAGCAATGACGTCTTATTGTAGGCCGACCCGGACGTTAGCTTAGCTCTGCGCTCAATCTGCAGGCTTCCAATGGAAGTTCTGAACTGGGTTTTTGGATTGATTGCGAAAATAAGATCTGTAGCAAAGTAATATTTACGATAGTCACACAAATGAACAGACATTTCCAATAGTTGCACCACCGAAACGAAGATCTGATTTTCTGCATGAATGAACCCGTTGGAAACCTGTGGAGGGAACACATCTCTTTAACAATTGTTTTCCAAAAATGTTCCTGCGTCCTGTGTTGATTGACGATTATTTTGCTTTTGCTGTATGAAGTTCTATGTTTACATTTGTTTTTTTTTTGTAAATGATGTTTTATTTGTTTCTGTCTGTCTTTGCATTGCTCTGAAGAGTTTATCCTTATATCTTCTGGAGAACAGCAGCATTGTCTTCCTAAACGTCGAAGTGATGCTCTGAAATAGGGAGGCAGGACGATGACATGTTTTTGGCACGTGAAGGCCGACCGACACACTCTCAGGATCCAGGCGGTAGTTTCACACACTGACTGCAAAGTTAAAGCCACGCCACACTTTCACATGCTAAGGGAGAAATGTTACAGCTTTTATTGTTACTTCCAGGTGTGTTAGTGTTCATTCAAGACAACACTTTACCACACGAGTAAAGTCGAACAAATCCAACCAAAAGGTGCAAATTATGAATCATTTAAAATGCTTATCATCATGCTAGAGTTATTCCTGAGATTTAAGTCGCAAATGTAGAAAATGTATATTTGCTATTACCAAAACAAGAGGGAGTATTCCTCCCATAGCTAGGTTTAACTATAGATATAGTTTAACAGATATATATATATATATATCACTGTATACCAGCGATTCACTTTGAAATCCAAAGTGTTATTTAAAACTACAATTCATTTACTGACCTATTTACAAAATAGCCTACAGAATTGAGTCTAAAGGGGAAAATATGTATCCACACTCCCAAATATTCATCATGACAGCAGCTGGATGCTGATTTTGCATCACCCAAAACAGACTGCTAACTTAAAGGTGCTGTAGGTAGGATTGCGAAGATCTAACTTAGCCAAAAAATGTGAACATCAACAACTTCTCAGTCCCTCCCCCCTTCTGCTAAAGCCCAAACAGTCTTCTAAGCCCCTCCCCCCACAAGGGAGAATAAATGCGTGTGCATGAGCAGTGATTGACACGCAGTTAGAAACCCCCCCCCGGCTCTGATTGGTGCATCTGAACAGGGAGCGGTGGATTTTTTGCAAATCCCACTCCAGGCTGTAGGTGGTGCCAGAGGAGCCGCATTTTATTTTAAATGACCTGCTTCATGTCGTTCTACTAGAACATAGGGTCAGTTTCAGCAAATATGACAGAAAGTTAGTTTTATAAGTCTTACCTACTGCACCTTTAAACCCACTGGGCAAAACAATAAGAGGAAGAAAAGCTGCAAATCATCTCAACAGAAAAGCTGAAAATTGCGATGAGTTCAAAGAAATACGTAAAAATCTGACAATTGATGCAAGCTTTTTGGTACTTGACAGTTTCCTCTGCTGCAGACACATTTCTCTTTTTACCAAACAATGTGTTGGGGTTCCACACCCAGCCCTGATCGGGTTTAACCCTCGTGCATCTTTAAAGCAGTCTCAGGGTTTCCAGAAATCATCTTCAGACTGAATTTATATCTGAATTCTTCATTAAACCCCGTTCCATGTGTGTAAATGTGTCAGTAATGAGAGATTTGCACTGGAAACATTAGACCGACCGAAAGAAAGCAAACTGGCTTCACTGTATAATTATCGCATACTGACATACTTCAATCCGAATAATGACTAATGCATTTACTGCATTACAAGTTGTTTGTTTTTATGTTATTGGAGAGTACATGAACTTTTTTTTTTTGCAGGGGTGTGCAATAAGCTTGACTTTACCCTCCTTTGTTGGAAAAACTCTTCTGATTCTGATTTAATGGAAAAGGAATTCAAATCTGGACCGAAGTAGAGAATTGAAATTCAATTCAATTTTATTTATTGTGTCAAATCATAACAGAAGTTATCTCAGGACACTCTACAGATAGAGTAGGTCTAGACCACACTCTATTAAAAAGAACAAAGATGAAGAAGATGAAGCTGACTAGATTTGATAACTTGAATGATATTCATGGTCATTTGACCTTCTGTGCCGGCAATAATTTAGTCAAAGTCGCAGTGACCTTTTAAAAATGTTAAAGATCTAATTTTTTGAATGAAGTTCTTGTTTTTTCTTCTTTTTATTGACGCTGTTTGACGTTACAGAGTCGAGTGTGTTGAAGCTTCTTGTCGACTGTTGATCGGTCTTTTTTTAATGCTTGTCTTACTGTTAGAGGCTCCACAAAGTTACGAGGCACATAACTTTACTCTATCTGATGGGTTTGATCAACTGGGCAACATATTGGGCAACGTTAGACAGGCAACACCTTTGGCAACTGGCAACAAAGTGTTGTTCATGATATATAGAAAGACGTAGTTTAATGTTGGGAAGTTCTGAATGTAGTTTACACGAGATTAAAATGCAAAGTAGTTTTGTATGGATGCAAAGAAAGGCCAAAATAATTTCATTTAAATGTGAATTTTAAAAACTATTTTAAGACAGCACTCCGATGGTTAGAAACAAACCTTACCAAACACGTCATACCTTTATCTTTTTGTGTTTTTTGTTTCAGTCGATTAAACATGTTCGAGGTTTTGTCAAATGAGAGGATAACTGTTCTGTCACTGCAGAAAAACAAACCCTCAGGAGGCTTTAAAAAGAAGTTTCATGAAAACATTTTCTTTAGACTTCTATTCTTTGAGCTGGAGATGTGACTCCCCCTCCTGAGATCACATAGAGTAATAGACCCAACTCTTTGGACATGTATCCATCCTAGTTACCACGGCAACAAAGTGGATGCTGCACTTTTCTTCATATACTGCTCCACACAGGGATGTCCAATCTCCTAAAGTTAAGTTTCTACGGGCACAATAATTAAATACAAGATTGAATGTCAAGTTGTCCTCCGTTGTTGTTTGTTTGTTTTTTCTGTGTAGGATGAAATTCTTTGAAGGACGTTGTGCTTCCTGTAGCCCTCCATGTTAAATATGAAAGAAAAGTTGACTCCTCTGCATGTCTAAGTACAGAAAATGTTCCTGGAAGAAAAACTGGCATTCATGACTCGCCCTCCCAGACATGTAGGCTTTTAATGTGTGCACATTCCTCTTATTATGGTCTTATTAGAGAGAAATAACAATACAACAACATGCACAACTTTTACTCTCTAATTTCACTGTGATTTTGGGGACGTTTGTCTGCAAACTGATGTTCTACTGCGCACCCTCTGTATTAAAATAATCTGGTGAAAGTCCTGATGTTTGTACTGTGGTTTTTAATATTTGATCTGAAGTACTGTGTACAGTACACGTCATCCCACCAAATCCTACACACTGTTCCATGGAGTCATTGACTTATTTTTGTGCTGAAGGATTTTGCTTTTATTATTAATTATGGAATTTACTTTATTCCAAAAGATTGTGCTTACTTTTTAATTGAGAATTTTGATACAAAATATTCTGATAACTTAGCAAACAGCCTGAATAAAAACATGGACACATACGTACAGTCATGTGAAAAAATTAGGACACCCATGCTAAAGTTGAATAAAAAGAGAAATAAAAAAATCATCTTTTGGAAATTAATCTTAATGCCTTAATTAAAAAAATGAGGAAAAATCCAACCTTCAAGGACACCAATTTTCTTTCTGAATGAATAATGTATCATAAATAAATAAATGTTTTTCCTTAAAATACAGGGGGCATAAGTGAGTACACCCCTATGTCAAATTCCCATAGAGGCAGGCAGATTTTTATTTTTAAAGGCCAGTTATTTCATGGATCCAGGATACTATGCATCCTGATAAAGTTCCCTTGGCCTTTGGAATTAAAATAGCCCCACATCATCACATACCCTTTTTTTAATTCCTCTTTTTAGTCAACTTTAGCATGGGTGTCCTAATTTGTTCACATGACTGTATATACAGTAGCAGGAGCCTTAAGAGATCATAAAGATTAAAACATGAATACAAATTTGAGTTTTATTCTACGTCTTTTAGATGTCTGCTCACAAACAATTAAAGACAACATGAGAACATTGTTCATGATAGAATAAAAAACAAAACGCACATACTTGTATTGCATAGAGAAATGTATTACTATTACTTACATATCTCATTATTAGCAGAATAGATGTGATAATAACCAGACAACTGTCTTTTAATTCATTATGAGACACAGATGTTGAATTTATGAGAAAAAGTTAAGATGGTATGGAAGATCTTTGAGATATACTTTTTTGTTGTTTTAACAAACTAAGTGACTTGAAGAAACAATTCAATTCTATTAGAAAAGGTAAAAAAATTGAAATTTAAAAAAAGTTTGCGAATATTTTTTTAATAATATAATGATGAATTAGTTCTGCAAGAGCGCTTTTGGGTGGAGCTGTAAAAACCAAAACACTCCATCCCCACGCACGACGTAATATCAGCGATGTGCTCTGATTGGTTGAGTGTGGCTGTCAATCATTCACGAGGGGCGTATCCAGACAGGAGTTTGTGGCTGAAGGAGTCTCTACTGTACCGAGAGGACAAACAGCTGCTAGCAGGACAATGTCTGCAGTGCCTGATGGGAAGAAACTTGTCCGGAGCCCCAGCGGTCTTCGCATGGTGCCGGAAAACGGCGCCTTTAACAGCCCCTTCTCCCTGGACGAACCTCAGTGGGTCCCGGATAAAGAGGTGAGGCAAGGCGGGGAGGATTTGTTTGACAGCGAGAAGCTATCGGAGCCGCGGACATCAGCGAGAAGCTAGCTAGGATATTAAACAGGGCTATTCCGGTTGAAATTTTCAAAATAAACGCCGTAGTAGTAGTAGTAGTAGTAGTAGTAGTAGTAGTAGTATAGACAGTCCAAATGTCAAAATGATACTTAGCATATGAACATATAAAAAAAAAAGGATGGATCCAGAATCCAGAATTATTCACAGATAGGATAATGAAACAAACAGAATGAACAGAATATCTGTCCTATCTGTGTTTCACCAATTCTGCACTGACTAAATGCTGTGTTAAAAAGGCTTTTAAAACGGTTCTTTTTTAAAAGAGCGGAAGAACATTTTTCATTGGAAAGAAGGTTAAAAAAATACAGGTTGCTTCTTAAATTTGTATGATTGAATTTGTGCTTATTTATTAAATACCGAATGATATTTTATAATGAACATTTCAATATTTTTCTGGCAAAAATAAATCACAAAAACAAACAAAATAAACAAGAACAAAAAAACATCAGCATTTATTTATTTAGGATCCCCATTAGTTGTTACCGTAGTAACAACTATTCTTCCTGGGGTCCACACAAAAGATAAAACAAAACAAGACAATCAACATTACATTAATATTATATTATATTATATTATCAATACAATAAATAAATAGTATATAATTAATAATTCCACATTATCAATAAAATATAGTTCTACTGATACATTCACATTTCCTTCTCAACAAACGTTTGACATAAGTAACCAATGGACACATTCGTACTAAAAACAGAAGATTAATCCACATTCACAGCCTTTGGCATTGGATCAATTGTTATTTTTAACATTGGTATCGGTGCATCCCTTCTTTATATTTTGCTGGGTAGCTTGATTTATGATAATAATACATCATAGTTCATTAGTTGATATTTTCAATTCATAATCTGAATCTGCGAAGTAACTTAAACTAAAATCCATATAGTGAAGTCAAAAGTACATTTGCCTCAAAAATATAGTAAGGTAGAAGTATAAAGTTGCAGAAATTTGAATTACTCGAGTAAAATACAAGTAGCTCAAAAATATTCTTAAGTACAGTAAGTTACCCAAGTAAATGTACTTAATTGCTTTCCACTGCTGACTGTATGTGACTACAACACTACTGGGCGATCTGTGTAGAGCGCTTTTATTTTAAAAGTAAAGCCTCCCAACATCCGGTTTCCTCCGTGCTAACTGTAGCTAACTTGTTGCGGCGCTGGACATCGTAGTTGGCGATGGGATTGGGCGTTGCAGGCGGACACGGCCACCCTGGCAGCTAGCTAACACATAGCCTCTTAGATACCAGCTACGTTAACTGTTACAACTAGCTGTCAGACGCACTTATGATCTATCTTCACCAGAAATGGTTAAAGTGACAAAACAACAAACCGTTTTTTTGTTTGTCATCTAACAGCTAACGTTAGGTCCACACGTAGCTTGCTATTAGCTCTTGTGTCAGTAGCTTTGTGTCTGTTTGTGTCACAGACAGTGCAGTAAAACTACAGGAGGAGGGATGTATGGGAACAGCTGCTCACAGAGACACTTTAACCAGACTGACACTGAACTACAGCCAACAAAGTTAATCATTTATCTTCTGCTGGTTTATGTGCTCAAGATTAATCTGTAAACAGTGTATCAGAGGAATAGGCACGATTATAATGGGGTGTAGTGTGTTAGAATAAGTATTCATGGCCTTTTTAATTGAAGTAACAGTAGCAATACCAACATGTATACCATGTAACAATGCCAACAACAACAGCACTGTGAGTAAAAGTCCCGCATTCACAATATTATTTAGGTAAACAGTCTAATACATGTATTCAAAAAAAGAAGGATGTAAAGCACTTTCTTCTACACCATACTCTCCTTATATATCTGATCTAAAAGTAACGGTTTGTGTATTTAATTCCAAAGTTAAGTTTGTATTGTCCTGCATAGGATATTTGGCTTGCAGCATGTCAAAAACACATCAAAACAAAAGTGTAAAATAAACTGGTTTTGACTTCTCAAATCAAATGTGAATATTTGTCTGTTTTTTTAGTTCTCTTTGATATAAAATTGGTTAGAATAAATAATTAAGTCCTTTTACTGAAGTTAAAGTAACAATACCGACATGGAAAAACACTATATTGCAAGTAAAGGTCCTTTATTCAGAATATTACTTAAATAAAACATGGTTAAAACACTGTAAAGCACTCTCTTCTACATCATACAGCCTTATATTTCAGAAAAGTTAACGTTTGTTTATGTTTCAGTTCAGTTTTTTTATTGTCCTGGATGGGACATTTGGCTCTCAGTATATAAAAAAATGCATCAAAACAGTTAATTTAAAATAGTAATAAAACATTTGTTAACAGTAAGTAAACTATTACGTATGAACATACAGAGCTGCAACAATTATTAACTGATTAGTGAATCAACAGAAAATCAATCTGCAGTTTTTTGGTAATGGATTCCAACTATTTTGTAAAGAAAAGTGCCACAAATTATGGTTTTGACTTCTCAAATGTAAATATATGTTGGCTTTCTTCATTTTCTCTAATAGTAGACTGGATGAATTTGGGTTTGTGGACCGTTTCATTACAATTACCTTACAGCAACAGTACCAACATGTCTGTAAAAGACTGTTTTTGTTGGGCAGGAAAGCTAAAAGAACATGTATTAGAGCCACTGTTGAACTTGAATCTGCCAAGCTCAGCATGTTGTGTAACTTCCTGTTTGTCCTCTTTCCCGTCCTCCAGTGCCCGAGATGTATGCAGTGTGACACCAAGTTCGACTTCATCAGAAGAAAGGTTGGTTTTGTTTCATAAAACACAAACTTTATCTGACTCTTGAACAAAAAACAGACAAAAGTACAAAACCCATGCAGGTAGAAAAGAAGAATTTGGGACTTTGGTTTGTGTCTGTGTTGTGAAACCTGATTTATTTTCCCACTTGGCTTCTGTTCATTTATTTTGGCATGGAGACACCCTGAGGGCTCTGTGTTGACACGTCTTTCCAACGACTACTGACATAATACCACTAGGTCTGTGTCTCTGCTCCAAATGTCTTTGCGTATTTGCTGGAAAATACTTTCTGTTTATAGTAAAATCAGCTCAGTGGATCTCTTGCTAGTATTTTCAAAACTCATCTTCTACTTTTATAACTATGTGTATTTTAAACTAAACTTAAAATAAGAAGGGTAAATGACACAAGGGTTCCTTATTACTCACCTCTCAGTTGTCTTGCGGTTTAACAGTTTCTGTGTTTTTCTACATTTAAAGGTTCTCTAAGCGATGTCACATGTTTTTTTAGGCTACAACATTTTTTGTCACATACAGCAAACATCTCCTCACTATCTGCTAGCTGCCTGTCCCCTGAACACACTGTAAAAAAAAACACGGTCTCTGTAGACAGCCCAGGCTCCACAAACTGCAACAAAAACAAACTGCGCCAACCTGCACCACCAAACATAACAAACAGTGTTCCAGCCAATAACCGACAAGAAGGATTTGGGGGTGGGGGTTGGGGGGTTGGTGCCAAGGGGGCAAGCTTCTCCTCGGACCGCGAACCTCCTATGACGCCATTTTGATGCTACAAAGCGATCACCCCCCGTTAGCATCCCATTGACTGCCATTCATTTTGACGTCACTTTGACAGAGAATAACTTTACATCTGAAGAGTTTAAAGACTCTATTTGTCTATTGTTTATTTCTAAAGAAACACGACAATGTATAAAAGGCTCCATTACCTTGTACCTCACGTTATGGCTCTGTAGCAGACGTTTTTGTAAAAATAGGCTAACAAATGTGTCATAACCACGTGACTTACTGTCGCATAGTAGAGGAATTACTGTATAGTACAGGAGAAGCGCGCAGGCAGTTTCGTCTCACATTAGCTGTTTAAGTGTAATTACTAATGTTAACTATCATTTTAGTGATCAATAATTAGCCTGTGCCTATGTTATCTCCTTACATATACCTATGCTCTCCGTCTCTGCAAGATTGGGAATGATTGAGATTTCTCTTGGCACAGCTACCAGAAGACTTCCAACTTTCAGACACGTTGCTCACGTCACATTTACGTCGTCTCTCTCAGTTGGAGGCTGCGCAGTAACGCTCAGCGCTCACCGGAAAAGTGCTTCTAATATCCTTCACTGGTCTCCGTCCAGAGACACGGGATCTGTTGGTCCATTCTTATATACTGTCTATGGTTAGTGCACAGAAGCACGGAAGGGGACGGGATGAGGAGGAGGGAGGGGCAAGCTAGTCCGTTTTGTTTGACAATACTTCGAACGTCAACAAGAAGTGACGTCACCCAACATCGCTTAGAGCACCTTTAATTTAGCTTTGCATATCCCCTAAATGTAGGCATGTAAATGTGTTGCTCATGATTCACATTGTTTTGGACAAACAGCTGGAAGGGTTTAATGCCCTGTCCCATTTTAAAAAGTGCTGGACTCAACATGGTGTAGCTGGCTGTCCCACCAGATGACCTCAGCATGTCATGATGAGTGTCAGTGAGTCAGACTTTCTGCTCCAGCTTCAGAGGTTTCTGCTTAAATAATCACTTTCTGAGCAAAAGCTCAACACGCTGCAGTTTCTGCTGACAGACTTCCTGTCACTGCATCAGTCAGACTTTAACAGGAACCATGGGATTTATTTTAGTTGTACTGTATGTATAAAGGACCAGTTTATGTGGTCAAACATGTCTGATGGAACCTTCAGTGCCCTCCCTGAGGACACTTGTGTTGATGCAGAAAATAAACGCTGATTAATGCTTTGATTAGTGAAATGAATAACCTCATAATAAGTGATAAGTTAGCACAGGCGCTTCTTTTAAAGGTGCCGTGGGTAGGATTGTGAAGATCCAGGACTTAGCCAAAAAATTTGAACATCAACAACTTCTCAGTCCCTCCCCCCTTTCCGCTAAAGCCCAAAACGGTCTCCTAAGCCCCTCCCCCCCACAAGGGAGAATGAATGAGCAGTGATTGACACGCAGTTAGAACCCCCCCCCCCCCCCCCGGCCCTGATTGGTGCATCTGAACAGGGAGCGGTGGATTTTTTGCAAATCTCACTCCAGGCTGTAGGTGGTGCCAGAGGAGCCGCATTTTATTTTCAATTACCTGCTTCATGTAGTTCTACTGGAACATAGGGTCAGTTTCAGCAAATATGACAGAAAGTTAGTTTTATAAGTCTTACCTACTGTACCTTTTAATATATCACCTACATTATAAAACTGATTTTCCTCTAAATAATGTATTTTCACACACTTGTTTATAGTTTTGTGTTATGTTTAATGCAGTGGTGGAAGAAGTATTCTTTACTTAAATAAGTACTAACCCCACACTGTTAAAATACTTCATTACAAGTAAACGTCCTGCATTCAAAACCTTACTGAAGTATAAGTAATTAAATAGTATCACTAATGTACTTAAAAAGTATCAAAAGTAAAAGTACTAAATGTTCCCTGTCAGTGTTTTCCCCTTGTTGTATTTCTGGAGTCATATTCCTGCTGCATTAATGTCTACAGTATGTTGCATTTTCCTGCTGTAGATGTTTAAGCTTGTGCTCATTTTTAACTCCTTGTATATACTGTTGGCTAGTTTAATCTACAGCAATGCATCATGGTCTATAAGATCATTATATGTTTGTAGCGTTGCTGTCCGGTGAGAACCCCGTATCTTCTCATGGTGTCAGAAAAACAGCCCTGTTTTCTGTTTTGTGACGATGCCTTTTCCAGCTGATCCAAGAGGCTTTTTAAAGACTTTATTTAGCTTAAGAAGGAGGAAAATTTCTAAATACATAAAGGAACATTTCATCCCTCAGTTTATCACAAACATTCAACATCTGGAGATACATGGTTTTCACTGGACAGGAAGGGTTGTAAATAAAGTAAAATACAAGTACCATGCACAATGTATTTGAGTACAGTACTTGAGTAAATGTACTAAGTTACATTCCACCAGTGGTTTAGTGTTGATGTCGGTGAATGTTTTCCTGCAGCATCACTGCCGGCGGTGCGGCCGCTGTTTCTGTGATAAGTGCTGCAGTAAGAAGGTTCCGCTGCCCCGCATGTGTTTCGTGGATCCGGTGCGGCAGTGTGCCGAGTGCAGCCTGGCCTCCCAGAAAGAGATGGAGTTCTACGACAAGCAGCTCAGAGTGCTTCTGGGAGGTGAGAAGTTCAACCTAGAATCCTATTTTTCTAACTGTGCAACACCTTCAGTCAGAGTTTGTGTAGTAAAAATACAGGGTTATAATATTGGGTGCATGTTTATGTGGTTGATGCTGGCCAATTTTTACCTTAAGTTCCTCTTTTCCAAACCTCTGTTAACCCTATCGCAAATAAAAATTTGGAGTGAAACCATAGGCGTAATTTAGGGGGTGGGGGTTACAACCCCCACAATAATCAAAACTGGGCTTTTTCTGAAGTTTGTGTTTCATTTCAATGTTTTTGTCTTCTTTTTCAAGTTTTTTGTTGACAATCGTCGCCTTTTGACATTTTTGTCTCTTTTTTTTTTTAGTTTCTTTTTCAACAATTTTCTTATTTTCAATACATGCATATATGTCCCGGGACCTCCCTAGGTAGTTGGAGATCTAACCCCCCCCCCCCCCCCCCCCCATTGTTAAACCCAAAGTTACGCATTTGAGTGAAACATTTAGTTAGAATAGTTGTGTGCACATCCACAAAACCTATTCTACAACTATTCGAACCTAAGCGTTTCACTCAAATGCGTAATTTTGGGTTGAACATTGTTGGGGGGGGGGGGGGGGGGGCATTTGGGCAGCTGTCAGGAGCTTCAGTGCAGAAATGTTGTCAAACTATCCTCCTGATCTCTGTGCTCAAAAAAGACAATTCCAGGGTGCTTCAAGTTTTGTGCTAATTTTTTTCTTCCCTTTAATGACGACTTTAGATGCTTTTTAAGTAACAAATTTGCATTAGGTGTGCAAATAATGACTACTGTTACCGAATAATCTGGAGATTATTGTCTCAATTAATCCATTCATTGTTTAGTCTAAAAATAGTTGACTATGTTTCCCAGAGTCCAAAATGAAATAATTAACTTGCTTGTTTTATCTGAACAACAGTTTAAAACCCCAAAATATCCAGAAACCGTTTTCTAATTTTAGCTTGAAAAGTGACTGAAACAATGAATCCATCCATCCAAATATTTGCTGGTTAATTTTAAATCGCTTAATTGATTAATCCACTCATCATTTCGGCTTTAATATGCACACTTTTCTACTATTGTTTTGCAGTAGTTAATGGATATTTGGATATGTATTTTCAGTGAAAATGAGAATCTTTAAAGTGCCCATATTATGCTCATTTTCAGGTTCATAACTGTATTTAGATGTTATATCAGAATAGGTTTACATGGTTTAATTTTCAAAAAACACCATATTTTTGTTGTACTGCACATTGCTGCAGCTCCTCTTTTCACCCTGGGTGTTGAGGTCTCTGTTTTAGCTACAGAGTGAGACCTCTCACTTCTGTTCCATTTTTGTTGGGAGTCACACATGCGCAGTACCTAGGTAATGACTACTAGCCAGTCAGAAGCAGAGTATGAGGGCGTGCCCTGACAGTACCTAGGTAAGGACTACTAGCCAGTCAGAAGCAGAGTATGAGGGTGTGCCATGCAAGCAGCTAGGCGAGCATTATAACGCGTGTTACGTGTGGACTACAATAGAGCTGTTTGGAGCAGTTTGTGAACAGTGTTTTCTGTTGGAGATGGTAAGTCCCTTTGGGGTGGACTTTGGGCTTTTTCACTTTGTAAACTTATAACGTGCACAAAAAAGATATATAACACAATAAAGGAAAGGGGAAAAGCCAAAAAGCATAATATGAGCACTTTAAGTCAAAATTAAGATTTTGGAATGTTACAAACTCCAACACAAAACTTGGTTTAGATGCTTTAAGCAATTATTTAATAAATGAGAAACTTTCAACATAATAGCCAGTAACAGAGAGTCAGATAGTGTTGTTGGGGGGGGACATTAAGTCAGACTCAGTGGTGGGTGAAACCGAAGCAGAGAGACAGACACAGAGCTGTAGCCGAGCCAAAGTAGAACACTTTTTAATTCATGAACTTTATCGGTTATCAGGCAAATAAAACACAGATACAGATAATCTGCAAACTGCCAAAAAAAGGACCGATAATCAGTCTATCCCTAGTATGAGTTTGTATGACCTGACACAGGACACACACTGGTACTGGCACTCTATACAGGAAGCGGAAATACTAATACAATTACAACTAATACCCTCCCCCTCCTCGTGCCCTGATAATCCATTGTGTTGTTGTTGAGTCAGTGTGGAGCTATAAATACCCAGCAGCAGCTCTTAATGAAAAATCCATGATTTTCCCCCGGAGCTGCAGGACGCCTTGATGTCAAACCTGCAGCGTGTTGGGGCCTCATGCTTTATTGATGATGGAGTTATCAATAGAGATGACAGAAAACAAAAAGGTCACAAAAGATGAAGATACAGAGCAATAAATCTCTCCGTGACATTGCCATATCAATATCGGTCTATTGATATTCTGGAAACAGTATTTTGTGTTTCAACACCCAGTGATAAAGTTAAAGCTTTAGCAGAGCTAGATAAGGCTTTTTGGTTTGTATCCCATAACTTTTATAGACATATATTTATTTTATTTTATTATCCAAAAAGCCTACCAATCAACTATTAGTTTCGGCCCAAAAACTTTAGAAGTAAATGCTCTAATAAATTATATTTAACAGCTTGGAAGAAACAGTGTTTTTTGAAATTGAATCTGTTTTTCATTGCACAAAAGAAGCTAAACTTCTCAAATATTAAATGTAGAAGGAACAAGAAGCTGTACTATATTTTGGCCTAATAAGATATCGTTTATTGAAATCAGGAAGTATCGGATCAAAGAACAGTAAAGGAGCACAACGAGCAGTTACTGGGATTAATTAAAAATGCTCACCGTCATATTTTTTATTCTGTTTTTTGTTCTTCTCACAAAAGTCAAAAACCTCCAAAGATATCCAGTTTACAAAAATAAAACACATACAACAAATACATATGAGAAGCTATAACCACAGAATATTTGACATTTTCTTCTTCTTTCTTCAGACCAGACACTCAGCTATAGATTGGAGATTGGAGACTTCAGTCTGTGTTTGTGTTCCTGTCTTTCCTGTTCACCACATGTGAACGTGTGTTCTTGTGTCTCCAGGTGGCACCTTCGTCGTCACTTTGGGAACGTCGGAGAAGTCTGAAACCATGACATGTCGCCTCTCCAACAACCACAGGTTAGCTTTTTAAAATGTGGAAAGAAATCATAAAATCCATAAAACCACAGTACATAATGCATAAAACAAAACGCAACAGTGCCTCCTTGCTTATGAACAACAAAAGTACTAACCTGTTCTTGTTGAGTAGTGTAAGTGAAGCACCACGAATAGCCGTGAAGCGCCGTGAATAGCCGTGAAGCGGAGCTATGTCATTTCGGCGCCCATGTTATCCAATCTGCATGCTACTGCGATCGTTTCAGCGTCTTATCTATTTCTTCCGCGAGCGCATGTGTCAAGCCAGGCAGGTAATCACATACAGGAAGGCCACAGTGCAGCCAGATACCAGAAACCAATCCACATCCAAACACACAATGGTCCCACAAGGGCTCACCCACATCCAACGGGTCGAAACACACCCTTCTACGTTTCCCGTGGCGGTGACTTGGACTTTGGGGCAGGCAACACCGCGTTCTGCTAACAGATGCCGGACAAACCGTGCACAATTGCCCAATAACTTAAATTGCAGCTTGTAAAACACCCCCCTTTGAAGGCAGTTTTCAGCATCACACAGACTTCTTGTAGAGATTCCTACTTGGAATCGTTTGAAAAATTACAATTCCAGTGGAATCGTTTAGAGGATTTGGTTTCTAATCCGATCATCGGTTCCAAATTTAACACGCGCAAGTTTTGGTTTCCGTAGCGGCCAGGCACTTGTTGCGTTGCAGCAATAGTGCTCTAGTGTGGCTTTATTTTACATTGAAAAAGCCCGGTAAAACTGCAAACCACCATAAACTTGTGTCTTATTTGTGAAATAAGCATATGACCCGTTTCAACACCACCAGAATGTAGTTCCAAACAAACTTTTGTATAACTCAAAACCTCGGCAAATGAAATCCAGGGGAAGGTGTAATCGGGCTGAATTTGCCCTTTTAACAAACCAACTTTTAGCACATTAAATTTATAATTTTTAATTTTTATTGTGCTGTTTATTTCATTAGTGGTAAATAAATATGGATGGCAGCATCGTTTATCAATTTTTCCCCATCTATCAATTTTGTTTTCTGGTTTATGTTCAGTATTATTAGAATAACACATCGCAAAAAATATCACAGCGTGAATATAGTAACAACAGTAACGTATTACGCCCAGTGCTGCTTTTGGCCAATCACGTTTACAGTGAACATTCAGTTTTTTTGAGTCAACAATATATATATATATATATATATATATATATATATATATATATATATATCTCAACAGATATATCACTTGAAGTATACAATAGGGCTGAACGATTAATCGTTTTCAAATCAAAATAGCGATTTGAAAGACTGTGATTAGCTAATGGTGAAGACTTGGATTAATCGAATGTGAAATATTTGGTCTAATTTCACATTTTGTATTCCTCTTTTCATTATATTTACTGTTTTTTCATAAGATAAATGCTGGAATAATGTTACATATCACAGATTGTCAACAGAAATGTCCTATTTGTTATTACTTTATTTAACATGATCGTAGAAGGTGCAACATGAAGCTAAAAAAAAAAAATCGCAAATGGAATCATAATCGCAATAGACCTCAACTGTCCCGCCCCTTCTCCGAGAGAGCTTAGTTTCCAGAAGTAAGTTTCCCATTCATTTCTCCAATCGATGTCTGGAAAAATGTATGGCTTATACTCCAATTGTCAATGGAGAAATTGTATTGTATTCTTACTTCCGGAACCGACTGTTGAGGTCTATATCTGGCAGAAAAAACACAATTAGATTTTTTTCCACGAATCGTTCGGCCGTAGTAACACAACACATGTAAAAATGTCCTGTTAGACGACATCGGTGTAGGTTATCTGGTTTAGCAGATGGTGACACATCCATTCAAAATCAGTTTCACCGTGTCGTTATTAGTCAAACTGGTTGGATTTGTTAATCCAATTAGTCTTCTTTTCTAAAAAGGTATATGTTCCTGGATGGTGAGAGTCACTTCGAGGTGGAGTTGTCTCGGATCTCCAGCATGCAGATTTTGACAGACGGGTCGAGTCCAGGAGGTAAGACTCTGTTCCAAACACACACGGAAATCATGTGTTCAAATCAGAATGCCTAAGCATGTTTGTGACTATATTGTACAGTTGTACGGCTTGTTATGACAAAGAAAATATACAGTGTATTACTTCTTTTCTATTGCATAAATAACTGTAAATTCCTGTGTCTCCATCGTGTTTTTTCTTTTCTTGAGATGGATCCTCTAACCAACTGAGAGAGTTCTTGATTAACACTTAAACCTGTTTTTTTTCTCCCCAAACTAACATTAACAAACTCTTTGTCCTCTGCTGCCCGCCTCCTCTTCTTCTTCTTCTTGGCTCAGAGAATGACATTCACACTTACACCAGTCTGCTGGACAGTCACTATATCTCTGAAGGTTAGCTTTGGTTCGCTCTGGTGTGGGGTCGCTCTCATCGTCGTCACTCCATTCCTTTTTGTTTCATTTTTTTCCAGATCTGGTTTCTTTTGGGTTTTCATCTTGTGTGCATGAAGCTGCCTGAACATGAAACCAAAGATAGTGTTCTGCTTTGTGTTTTTTACACCTGTCTGAGTCCTGAAAGCATCTTAGTGGAAAATAAATCACCCCACATGTCAAAATGTTATTCCCATAGTGCATTGTTTGGCCAATAACGCTTCCTGCCTCCTGCATGCAGCATGTGTGTGTGTGTGTGTGTGTGTGTGTGTGTGTGTGTGTGTGTGTGTGTGTGTGTGTGTCAAAGCAACGGAAACATTTCAATTCAGATTTCTGAGTCCCGTCTACACCTTCCCATCATTCTTTGGGGCTTCATTTTATTCTAAAGGACTACGTTACTTTGTTTTTCTGTTCTGTTCTCTCGTTGATTTCTAATCCTTCAATTCATTTTAATTTGATTGTTATCCGCCTGGCATCTCTCCGTTGTTGCATCTCTCTGTGCACGCATTCATCATTTTGAAGGGTTTGTTATTGATATTGTTGAGGATGATCTAATGGGGGGGGGGGAGAGTTCCTTGTGAAGGGTTAGCTTGACATTTTTTAGTTTTGGTTTGTTATTTTAATCACTACACATGTAGCTGTAACACCCTTTTCCCTTTTCCTTTGTTTGTCATTCATTTGACAACCTGCAGCTGTTTGGTAATGAGCCAGAAAAAAAGACTCAAAAGTAGACTTTCTTGGTATAGCAGTTCTTTTGACATTGATTTTACAAAGTGTCAAAGCTCTTTCCTAATGGGTTAGTGAGGCGAGGGCTTTGTGCAGAGAAGTAACAGACTTTAAAATGTCAAGATAACTTTCTTCAAAATGTCATCCAGTCTGCGCTGAAGACTTAAATCTTCTTCTTGGCTGCCTGATGGATTTGGGAGACAAGACGAACAAAAGAAATGTTCTTTGACAAATTATTTAGTTCAATCCATCCTGTCTTTTGTGTGTGCGTGTGCGTGTGCGTGTGTGTGTGTGTGTGTAGGAGGGATGTCGCGGGCCAGTGGCATGCTGCTCCACTACAAGCCAATGGGCTGCCAGGACGGCCAGCAGCTACGCATGGAGGCAGCAGATGACAAGAAGGCGGCCTCCTTATGGTTGGCTGCGATGCACAAGGTACTATACACAGCACACTGTCGCTGCACTGCACGTACATGTAGGCTTAATAGTTTAATAAAGTCAAATAGTACTGCTGACTCTGTGTAAAAATACACTCATCACATAATTCATAACTGAAATCACTACCCTTGATTAGATAGTCTTTTTCTCCCATTTGGATTGATCATGCGTGTCGTTTATGGTTCTACCTTTTTGGTTTGTCGTTATTTGCACATCCATGTCAGGTCAGACGACATTTGGAAGATTGGAGTTACAGTGATTAGTCAATTCATTTTTTTAAGTTTCCAGCTTCTCAAATGTGAAGATTTGCTGCTTTTCTCTGTTTTTATATCATAGTTAATCAAAATGTTGGCTTTTAAGCTGTGAGTTGGGCAAAACAAGACATTTTGAACACATCATCTCAGACATCTTTGGGATATTTTGATGGGCATTTTCACTATTTTTAAGAAAATATATTTTTGCAGCCCTACTGCAGTTTTAGATAATACTAGCTGTAAACATGTCAGAAGTTTTTATCCAAAATTCTAATCTCAGTGAAGCTGAGTCGATGACTATGATAACGGAGTCCGTTAAATATGACCCCAGACACACCACTTCATGCCTCACTATTGCATTAATGAGTGCAAACATTTTTTAAGTTGCTACCACTGTCATTAAAAGAGGAAATATTAGCTGTAGAGACTGTTGACTTTTTAAATATGGATGCATTTGCAGCAGTTCAGAAGTAATGCTACAATATGCTAGTGGTTTTTTTGTTAGCATTAGCATGCTGGCACAGTCAGTGTTGCATGGAGATATTAGCATGGCTCAGCTGTACTTAATGCAAAGATATTGGTCTGCCAAGCGTTAACATGTTAGCATGTTATATTAGCATGAAGACTGAAACAAAGGACAATGTAGAGGGGTAACAACATGGCCTTTCCTCTGGCGCCCCCTTCAGACCAAAGTTCACATGTTCACTTTCCTCACTAGTAAGGATCTAAGAATGGAAAAGTTGTTTTTCCATTAATCATTCTATATTTATTCATTTTTTTGATATCACAATTTAGTTTTCTGATGCATAGTGAGCTGGTGTGTGTGTGTGTGTGTGTGTGTGTGTGTGTGTGTGTGTTTTTCTCAGAATAGCATCTGTACAGATTGTGTTTAACATCTGAGTGCAGCTGTTGATCTCTTGTATTCTCACTCTGCATTAACATGTTGTTGTTTTTTATCTCTTTCTTTCCTCTCAGGCGGCCAAACTGCTGTATGAAGCTCGGGACCAGTGACGTGCAGGCAGCCTGCAACGCTGAACACAGCACACACCCAAGTGTTTTTGTACCCGGTATCACCAGGGTTTGGTATCGTTTGGATTTTTATTAACGCCAGTTCAGATTCTGCTTACCCGTCTGATTCCTCATCGGTTCTTGATACCAGTTCTTATCATGGTAATTTCTATAAAAAGAAAACACTTTATTACCTCTATAACCAGTACTTTGTACATCATGTTTACCGCAAATAGGCCGATTGTTCTTCTCATTTTTTTTCTTTGCATTTTCCATCTTTCAGAGTTGTTTAATCCTCTTTGATTTAATACATAAATCAGGGCAAGCACCATTAATGCTTCTGCATAAATATGGAAGAAACGCAGGAAAAGAAGCTTTCCGATACAAGTTAGGATCTGTTGGTTTTGGGAGGCTTCTACTTTTATTTCCTGTTCTGTTTCTCAGATTAGAGAGCTGGACATTGTTTTTGTCTTTGATACTTACAGTTGGACGTTGCCATCATAACACCTATGAAATGTTAACATCACAGCGTTCATAAATAATTTTTTACAACTTCAGAGATGCAGTAAAACTTCAGATAGAGGCACGGTTATTTCGATAACTTTATATGCTGCAGTTAAAAAAATTTTTTTGTGTCATCTGGGATTTTATTTCCTGGAAGAAGTCATAAGACACTTTACAGATCCCTGTAGGGATATTTTTTAATTTTAATTAAAATGTAGCTGACCCTGCTTCCACAGAGGTCAGCTAAACAGCGCCAAGTAGGAACAAATGTCTTTGCTCGAGGGACCTTCAGCAGGATTTTGACTTCGATCTTCCAGATAAAGTCTTGTCTTGGGCAGATTTAAGGACAGTTCCACCTTTAAATCCCTTTAACGCAGATAGAAAAGCAGCTTTGTGTGATGTGTTTTGCATTCATTGCGTTGCAGTTGTTGGTAACTCCATAGACAACAAAGATGTGTGCTTTAGTGGAGTTAGCCATTCACCAGGAGTACAGACCAGAGTGCAGTGGCAGGGCAAGATATGAGCAGGAGTGAAAGACCTTCTGGGAAATGTAGGATTCTGTAACAAACAGAAGCGGGTTATGGAAACTTTTGTGACAGAATATTTCCTGAAATGCAAAGAACATCACAGATTTATCCACAATTTAAACAAAATTGTTGGATTTTTCCTTTAAGAGACAGTCGAGTTTCAGGTGACATGTTTATGTTTCTTCTCTGTAAATGATTATGTTAAAAACTCTTCTCTCTGCTGCAATTATTTACAGATTTAAATCTTTAGGCCTCGACGTCTAAGGAAGCTACGGACTATTCACTGATTTAGTGAAGCATAACCACACAGACATGAATAAATGCTTTAACTGTAGTTTCATGTATTGAAGTTTTGTATGAGCTATTTTGTTAAATATTCCTACTTTAACACGAGGTGTGTGCGTACTTACATCATTTTTAAAGCTGAAGTATGACTATAGGTTTTGTAACACTTGTTATCTGTAATTCCTTTTGCTCTTAGTCTAAACAGTCTGTTTCTTCTTTGTTATCGTCGTCCAAAGACACAACAAGGATGTAAAATGACCACCTTAAATCAACCAAATGCTGTTCAGTTGGTGGGTTTGTCGGTTTGGTAGTTTGTTGTGCTTTCGTGGACCTATTAAAAAGAGAAACTGGAAAGTGTTGAGGGAATTTAAGCCAGTGCAAGAAAAAATTATCTTGGCCTGAATTGTAAACAGTGTTTTGACAAAAAAGTCTTAACTCAGCAGCCTCTTAATAGCTTTTTTTCAGGCTGAGTATAGTATATCGAATTGCCAGACCTATCTCCACAGCGCTGTGTCAGCATGGTCTGGCTACACCACCTGTCTATTCTGGGATAGGGGAAAAACGCTCTGGCTTGTTTGTGATTGGTTTAAAGAAATACAAACGTCCTGGGCAGCACTAAGACCCTAGTTTCGCATTGACAGACCTTCCTCCACAGCGCTGTAGAGGAGGGTCTGGCTAGTCCACACAGCATTCTGGGATGGGAGAAAAATGTGCTCCGGTTTGATGGCATTTCTTTAAACCAATCACAACCGCCTTGGGCGGCGCTAAGCGCCAAACAGAGCCCCGGTGCCTCTGCAAAATAGCCTCTGGAAGGAACTAGTTTTGGTGGAACGTGTACGTTCAAAAGTTGTTTTAGTCGTGCAACAGAAAACTCAGATTGGACAGATAGTCTAGCTAGCTGTCTGGATTTACCCTGCAGTGATCTGAGGAGCAGTTAACCATAGTCCTCAGAAATCCACCGGAGTTTAGAATATCAACACAAAGAAAGCGGAAGGTACTGGCTGAAAAGAGTGAAATCGGACGGAATTTCCTGCGGCAACGGAGCAATCCCGGAAGTGGAACGTCGGGGACATAGACTACTAAGACCCTTATACAGCGACAGTGCCCTTGCAAAATAGATAGTGGAAGTGAAGGGACATCACATGCCCGATTTCCAGCTTCATTCCAGCATCTGTACATCTGTTGAGCCAGAATAGGCGGCCTAAGACCGTGAGATGTGAATGAAAGCTCCAGAAAAAGCTAATAAGTAGACCTTGATAGGACTCTTTTGTCAAAACAACCCTGCGTGACCTTAAACCACACACATTATAAATGCATTTCAGATGCTAACACTATGTGCTATATAAAACTAGGATTACCAAGTAGCATCAGCTAAATGATAATTAGCATTTTTTTTTTTTTTTTTAAATCTCGCTGGCATCCGTGTCTTCCCTTTTTTTTTCTCTAAGCTTGAAGAAACAACTAGTGGTTTAATGGAGCACAGAACTGGGTTTGTTGGCTTTTTTACCTTTTAGTGTCATTGACACCCAATGAAAACAACATTCTCCACCTCCACTTTGTAACATAGTTTATTTTTCTACGCTGCTCACCTAAGAATTAAAAGCACTAGTTGTCGTTTGGTTCAAGTGTTTTTCAGAACGGAGACGGAGGAAAGATTTGTAAAGGGTTTTTTTTGTAAAAAGATGTCTGTGTGGTCGCTCTTGATGTTGTGTCTGAGGCATAACTGTACATTCACAATTAAGTTCTTCCTCTATAGAGCTGTTTGTTATGAAGATGGATGTGAGGCCTGCACAGTTAGGAAACACAATGGTCATATGTGGTCTGTTTTTACGCTACTGTACTGTTTATCTACCACTAATAAGATGCATAACCTCTTCCGGTGAGGTCTTAACATCAAAATCAGACTAGAGAGTTTTGTTCAATTGAAATTGGTAAATTGGACATTTTGCATCACAGTACTATGCTGCCAAAATGCACCACCCTAACAAGTTTGATTAAAAATACAAAAGATTATAATGAATTTCTGCAATTTAATTAAAAATAATTAAATTGCTTACTTCCATTTGAAGCTGCCAGCTTTATTTCTCATGATTACCGTTATGCAAACATATGTAGCTGTTTATTATATTCCCTGTGCAGCCCTCTCAGACTTGTCCTCAGTAGAGTTGTTTTGTTATAAGTCATCACTCAGCCAGTGTTTGTACCTGCACTTTAAAGCCCACTCTGATTACAGTCCGCTTTATCCCAGCGCTGAAAACACTTCTACACCCTTTGTTGGATTATTCTGTTGAGAATAAAATCAAGTGTTTATACAGTTGTGGTGTCAATTGTTTTTACTTGATCAGTGAAGGAAAACGGCCCTGTGGCTGTTATGTTATATAATTACATTATTTTTACTGATGCATTAATGTGAAAGCAGCATATTACTGTTGTAGTTAGTTGTGTGATTAGTTCATGTGAGGAAAAAAATAATTTGCAGAAGGAGACTAGTGTGAGCCACTGACTTGTAAAGTATGCAAAAACGATGAATTATTGATATTTCAGAATGTGGGAGCTCTGGGTTAATGGGAAGGAACAAGGAAGTGACGTCGCAATGTTGTGACTATACTGTAAAATTAATAATATTAACAGTCTATGGTTGTGACTGTATCAGGTTGAAGAGTTTTTTTTTTATTCAAGCTTTATTGAAAGACGTGGAAGGTTCACAGACAGTATATAAACGGGAAGGTTGAAGAGTTTGGAGGGTTGGCCCCATGGTTGGCCCCATGGTTGGCCCCATGGCCCTTGAAAGAAAATTTACGAATCCTACCAAAGCCGGTCTACGGTCTACTTTCCCTTATTAGAAATGATTTGATCCTACCAAAGAATTTCTAATAAGCTAGTCCGTAGACCGGCTTTGATCCTACTATGGCCACGCCAAGACCCACCCTACGAAGCAGCTCGATTGGTTGGGGTTAGGCATTTGACCTCGAGTTTAAGGTTAGGATAACCGATTGGTCAGAGGATAGGACCTGTACAAATGGGGTTACGTTACCTTGCGTAAGCATGGACGACTGGCCAATAAATGCTATTGAAGGGCGGGTCTTGGTGTGGGATTCGTAAATTCGCGCCTTGCTTTCTCCTCGTTCAGCACCTGTGACGCAGGATTTTGTTTACCATCTAAAGGTATTGTAACTACATCTTTTCTATCTTTAGTAATGTGTAGCCTACTATATTAATCGTATAGCCTATTCAAATATTTCATTCAGTTTGAAAAACTAAAATGAAAACGGTTCAGAAGTTTGTTTGTCGACTCACATCGGGCAGTGACAGCGTCAACTAAATAGAATAGACGTGACTGTGATCATTTGTTTCTATTTTCTTAATTTACGGTATTTTACGGTATAAGGCTATAACTCGTTAATAAAAGTAATGACTAATGCGCTTAAAATAGCAGCACATTCTTCCATTTGAGAAGCTGCAGATGTTGAAGGTGACTTGATGTTGGATCAAAAGATGGGCTCAGCAGGTTTTAAACCTAATGGCGTTTATTGCATTGACCCATGAACTGAAACATGTAACCGATAAGCAAATACAATTAACAGCAACATATAGGGCACACACACACACACACACACACGGTCTATAAGACAAAAGACAAAAAAAAAACAGGATTGATGGATTGAACTAAATCAGTGTTCTCAACCGGTGGGGCCCGCCCCCCTGGGGGGGCGCGGACACTCTCCTGAGGGGGGGGGGGGGGGCGCGAGTAGGCTACAGGATGGGAGGGAAAAAAAAATCAGAAAAAATAAAATAAAAATCACATAATGTAATGTAACTACACGTCGCACGGTCGTGGCTGGGTAGCGTTGCATTTCCTCCCCGACTCATTTCCTGGTTCTCCTTCTCCATAAACAACATGAACTCAAGGAGATAATTAACTTCTCCTGCTCCAGATTTCCCACCGTGGTCAGAAAGAACAGAGGAGACACTTTGTTTCTCTCACTATGACTCTAGAGTCGGTACTCGCTCTAAAGCTAAACGCCGTCACTCTCTCACTTCTCCCTCTACCACACACACACACACACGCACACACACACACATGCCGGCTCACGCACACACCAGTGCACAAGTATAAACATCAGGCCACTTACGTAGGCTACGGAGAAAGCTCTGTGTGGAGCCTCCGCACAACTGTAAAACAAGTCATCCTCCTGGCGACTTTTTTTTGTCAAAAGTGACTAGCGACAAATCTAGCGACTTTTACTGGTGTTATTGGAGACTTTTGTGGTGTTTGGAGACTCGAAAACACGTATCACTCTGCAGTTATGTGCTCAACGAGCAGCTGGTGCTGCCGTGAGCCCCTCCCCCGTCCAAAAGCCCTCACAGGCAGTGTAGCCAACTTAGCGACTTTGTCGCTAGATTTAGCGACTTTTCAGACCCCCTTAGCAACTTTTTTTCAAAAAAGCGACTAGCGACAAATCTATTAGTATTGTCCAGCGAGCACGCGAGGTATTTCTCTCCTGTAGCCTCCTTCTGTTCTGTGACAGAGGAGCAGCCTCTCCCCTCTCTCCTCATGTGTAGCAGCACTGCGCACAGTGTGCAGGTAGTTAGAAAGGGAGGGGGGGACAGGGTGTGCGGGTGCTGGTGTAGGTAGGAGAGACAGCAGGACGCGACGGGAGAAAGACTCCGCTGAGCTGGCCTGGCCCTGGGCAAGCCAGCCTTCTTTGAGAATTCTTTATCGATCTTTTTTCCTCCCTTTGTAGAATAACATTTTTTTACTTCAAAGATAGGCTACCTAAGTAATAATTATAAGGTAAAATAAATTCATGTATTGAATTTGTGATTATTTGGCTAAAGAGTTCTATTTCTTTTTATCTACCTTGCTGACAAAACCACTAAGCTTTATACAAATGATTGCGTAATGACGTCAAAAATATGCAAATGAGCGTATGACGTCATCTAGCGACTTTTAGCGACTTTCATTGGAAAAGAGTTGGCAACACTGCTCACAGGCGGTCAGTCTCTCAGTAGCCTCGCGCAGCAGTCCCAGCCTGCAGAGAGGAGACACACACCATTCCGCGTCCAGGCTGCACACACGCACACATCGTTACATCATAGCCTCAACTTATTGAAAACACAACTAATCCACATCCAAATTATTTCAAAACCAAACAAAAATAGAGAGATTTTTAGTGAGGACCAACAAGGCAACCGACGCACCACCAGCTGCAAAAAAGCTTTGAAGGTACATTGAAGCATACCTGGCTCAGGTCTCACATTAACATCGCCTACCTGCAAGCTTCTGTAAAAAATGCAGATGATATGCCTACTGTTAGGCCTAGTAATAATAACAGTAATAAAGCATGAATTCATATCAGAGGTCTGGTGCCAATTCCCAATTATAGCAATAGCCTAATGATAATAGGCCTACTACTACTCATAATAATAATAATGCCTGCAAGCTCACATTAGAAGTCTGGTGCTACTGCCAATTATAACAATAGCCTAGTAATGATAATAGGCCTACCTACCGCTACTGATGACAATAATAATAATAATAATAATAATAATAGTGTGGGCCTAAAAATAATAGCCTAGCCTAGGGCTATCTATCTATCTATGCAAGGTGGTGTAGTGGGGGTGGCGCCGGGAAGGGGGGGCCCAACTGCAATGAACCAGCTTTGGGGGGGCCCAGCTTGCAAAAGGTTGAGAACCCCTGAACTAAATAAGCCTATGTGTTGTGGTTGAAACCGCTGCACTGCAAAAGATGGAAGCGTAAAGAAAATCACACTGTGAAAAACAGTTCAGGCGAACACAATCCTGATTGTTTTCGAGCAATTGTCCTGAACCTTTCTGTATGCTCTGTGACACAGTGTCAGTGCACGACCAGAGCACTGCGATTGCATCCATTTGTACACCAACTTCTGTTTGCCATGCAGGTGCAGGTGTAATCTTGCAATGAGTCATAGTGAGGAGACAGGGGACGGGGTCCATTCTTCTGAAACCCCTCTGCACGGGGAACAAGACAGCCAGACCGAAGCTCAGAGGTGAGATGAGGATCTCTAACTGAGTTCTCCATTGGTCACTCCAGAGTCAGAACTCAGCATCTTTATTCAAACGTGTGTGTGTGTGTGTGTGTGTGTGTGTGTGTGTGTGTGTGTGTGTTTTGTGTTACAGCTTAGAGCAGCAGAGACCAGACTGTCCAGGACTCAGTATGCCTGTGGAGAAAGACAGTTCAGAGTAAGTCGTTATTATGATACTTTACTGCTACTATTGCAATGTGACCTACTGTATGTGTAATTTCATTGAATGTGCATTCACACTGACAGACACTAAAGTCAGTACAATCAACTTCTTTATCTTTTCTTAGAGGGAAGCCACTTTATAAAAGACGTTCTTCCATTATAGAGCTGTTTGTTATGAGGATACAAGTGAGGGCTGCACAGATGGGAACAAAGATCATCATATCTGCGTGCTCAACACTCTGATTCAATTTAAACTGGTACCCTTGTGGTTTGTCTCTCTCTGTCTAGTAACGGCAGCAGTGAATCTAGTGTGCCCAAGAGTCATATGCCACAAGGTGACATCAATAATCGCACAAAACGACGCTCCTCACGCAAGAGGTAGCCGAAGCTTTTATTAACATCATTCATGTGGCTACCTGTTCTAATCTGATCTAATCTCCCACCCTGGTGGTCTTTCTCTCTTGTCTAATAGGAGAAGTACAGAAAGCAAAGATCCCTCAACATCCAGGACACCTGGCAAGCCTTTAAATTCAAGAAATCGCAACCTTGATTTTAAAGAGAGAGTGTCGCCTATCAGGTATACTTTTATTAACATTAAAATATAAACGCATTCAATGACATTTTACACGCACCCGTGTGTGCATGCGCGCACACACACACACACACACACACACACACACACACACACACACACACACACTCGACAATGGCAGTAATTATAAACTCTTTACACCTACTGCTACACCTAAGTCTAGACTTACATTCATTTCCTGGAGACCATAACCACTACTTGCCTAAACCTAACCTTTACCACTTACCCAAAAAGCAGCGTTTTACATCATATTTGCTGAAATGGTCACAATATCCTGATAGTAGTACATGGGGCCGATAATTTGTTAAGTTTCCAACGCACAACACAACCACCAATCAGAGCTCAGGAGTCTTTAAAGCAGTGTCAATATCTGCTTTTCAACTGCGATCAAACAGTAAAACTAGGCAGCGCTGATCAAATATGAATCAAGATTCTGTTACCTCATTGCCTTTTTGCCTCAAATGTTTTCAGAAAGATATTTTAGTTTAGCTGTAAAATGAGAAAGTTTGTGACCCGGCCGACATGTTGAAAATATTCGAGCCAAAACCAAGCATTGTTCATCAGCCGACCGGCTGAAACAAACTTTCCCATGTCACATGCTTCGGTGAACCATCCATCCACCATGACCTCATTGCTACTTTGAGTCTTGCATCATTTGCCGCAGGGGGGGGGGACACTCAAAAAAACGTAGTGGGCCTGCAGCAAAAAGTTGAGACCGACTCAACTTTTGGAGAAACGCAACCCCACGTCAGGCTGTGGTGGCCAATCATGTAACCAGAGATCAGACTTGTTGGTGTGTTTTGAGCTATGGTTTGAAGCGGTGTGAGAATCCCGTACAGGAAACAGGAAACTTCACTGCCTCTATCGCTGCCACAAGAAAGTTTTAAAATGAGGGTACAAAACGAAAGACAAGCACTGAACTGCCCAGGAGTTTGTGTACCAGCTGAATGTTTCAACAAAGCACTCGCTATGTCTCGCCAAGGGGGTAAGCTAGCGCCCACAAAGCGTAGCTCCTATGGCGCCATTTTGATGCTACCTAGCACTCACCCGCCGTTAGCATCCCATTGACTGCCATTCATTTTGGCACCACGTTGACAGTGAATAACTTTACATCTGAAGCGTTTAAAGACTCTATTTGTCCATTGTTTATTTCTAAAGAAACACGACAATGTATAAAAGGCTCCATTACCTTGTATCTCATGTTATGGCTCCGTAGTAGACGTTTTTCTAAAAAGAGGCTAACGATTGTGTCATAACCACGCGACTTTCTGTCAGTTTATTAAAAAGATAGTTTAGAAAGACAGTAGCTCCCAAGACGGCGGCCGCCTGTATACGAGAACGCGACTGTCTTTATAATCTATCTTTTTAATAAACTGTCTGTACACTTACAAAGGTCTCAATGCTTCGGTTAACATTTAGGGGCCCTCATTATGCTACCGTTGAAGTGTGGTGATATTTTGAGCCTTTTTAGTATAATAAGTGATTTGTTTTTACTTTCCCTGACCCTGAATACTAGCGTTGTAAGCTAATCAGCGGTCGATTAAAAAACGATTCTCAGTATGTAAATGTAGTTACTTTTCCCATGTGATTGCAATGGACATACAATAAAAAAAAAATGTAATTATTTTTTTTTTATTATTATTATTTTATTTAAAAATATGAATCGATTTTTGGAATTCTATGAATTGATTTTGAATCAGTAGAGCTTGACCCCCCCCTACTGAACTCTGATGTCTACTTTGTAGTTCCTGTGTTTCCAGCCGTTTTTGTGGCTGGATGTCTTATGATCTGGTGGTCTTTCTATCTTTTCTACTAGGACGAGTACACAATGTGGAGAGTCCTCTGACTCTGGTGCGTCCTTCAAGAGTGATATGTCAAAAGACGACATCATTAATTTCAAAGAAAGACGATCCTCTCTCAGGTAAGCTTTTATTAGCATTAAAATCTAACTGCATTCTTTGATATTTTGCACACACAAAAGTCTGATTATGTACAGTAAGCCATTAGGATGTTACTTTATCATTTGATTATTTAATTTGTATGTATGTACATATAATGTGCTGCTATAATAATAATAATAATAATAATAATAATAATTCATGTTAAAGTAAGAAGTAAAGGGAAACGACTTTAAAAAGAGGAGAGATATCATTCAGTGGGAACAGAATCAACTTTTACTGAACTTCTCTGAGTCCTACTTAGTTTGTGTATCTATTCCAGCAGTTGTTGTGTCTGGATGATCTAATTCCCCCCCCCCCCACCCTGGTGGTCTTTCTTTCTGGTCTATTAGAGCCCGTCTGAAATGCACAGCTTCCACTGGATCCAGCAGTAATCATTCACAAGGTCGCATCAATGCAAAAGAAAGACATTCCACTCTTCAAAAAAGGTATAACGTTTTACAAACATTGAAATGTTACTGCACCATGAGCATTTTGTACACACCTATAGAGAGAGGGACATGATAATTATGAGGATCTGTGAGTCATGCTCTTCTCTTTTATCTCTACTAGCCCAATGACCAGTGGGGGAAAAAGGTCAAGTTGGACACTGCGGTAAATTTTCTCAACCTGTTAAATCTTTTTATAGTGCATCTGTTGCATGTGTGAAGGTGAATATTTCATATGATGTTTCCTACACCCTCAGGGGTTAGCAGTGCATTATACCATGGTCTGGGTGAATACTCGATTCTGATTGGCTGCTACTAAAGAAGTTCCGGTGAAACTGACTGTTTACCAATGTGAATTAATGTGCTACATTAAAAGAAAAAGAAACCTTTAAAAAAATGTTACTGGCAAGTGACCCTTACACATGATTTTTTTTAATTTTTTTTTATTAGCTGCTCTGATTAGTGATTTGGCAAGCGAGCTTAAAGGAGAATTCCGGTCGATTTCAACACGTAGCTCTGTTGTTTGTAAATTTGGAGTGCTGTCAGTAGCGAGAAAAACGAAAACAATTGGTGCTGCCTACACCGTGTTATCCTCCTGCTACAGTTTGCACCCAGGAGGCTGAAACAGGGCAAGTTTTAAACGTGCTTTTAGCCTCTTAACATGTTCAAAATGTCATTACAAGTGCCTACCCATATGAAGTGATTCCTTCCGAGTGAACACAGTGAATATGGCTGCAGTAGATGTGAAAGAAATGCATAAAAGTTTTGCTAATTCAGCTCTGTTTAGTTCCGGTGTTGAGACGGCAAGACTTAGGGACCGTCCACAAACTACAACACCGAAAAGAGATACAACAAAAATATTTATTAATGTAATTATTAAATAAGGTAGTGTCTCCAAACTTACCTCAATTATAACTTGTATGCTAGTTGTACTACAGCACTTACTTTAAAAAATAATAAGCATATACCTATTTTTTTTTTAAAATATGTTTGTATCTCTTTTCGGTATTGTAGTTTGTAGATGGTCCCTAAGCACTCGTCTTGCCGTCTCGCTACTGACAGCACTCCAAATTTACAAACAACAGAGCTATGGAAGAGCTAGAGGACTGTCATTTTAAATCATGCATCAGTTCATGCCAACTCTAGAAGCAGAGTTAAAGTACTGTATGTTACATGGAAAGCTTGTATGTTATGGGTCAGTAATGGATACTAGGGCTGGACGATTTTGGCTAAAATCATAATCACGATTAATCGAACAAGTTACCTCGATTACGATTATTGAACGATTATTTTAATTTTTTTTTCTTTTCTTATACTGTAAATATGTTCACGGTTATTTTTTTCTAATGAAAGAGTGCATAATCCTATCTCTGTGATTCTAAAATATGGAAACAACACACAGATAGCAATTAATGCTTATTTATTAAATATTTCAAACACTGAACTGAAATCTACAACAGTAGATTTTACTATCTATATATATATAACGGGAACCTGTGGTTAACTGTCTTTTCGGAGTTAAACTCCACAAGCGTGTCCTGCGGCTCGCCAGCCGTCACACACACACACACACACACACAGTCTCACGCACACACACACACACACACGTCCACAGCGCAGCAGGCAGAGGCGGGGTCTGTTCCGAGTATAATAAAGCCCCGTCTGTGTTGAGCAAAACATTACAGGAATTACTACGAGAATGGACGTGCATTTAATATAGGAAAAGTGCACAAGTATTAGCATCATTTGTTGTTGTTGTATGTGGCGCTAAGGTCTAGTGACGACGCTATAAAGACCGTTGCCGTGCTTGCGTCGCTCCCTTACCCCTCCTACCAGTCCCTATGGCCACTTGGCCAGTGGGAATGCAAACGGGAAAAAAGATTTTGGGGGAGAGTAGTTCTTAGAACTGCTTAGAAGTGACTTTTCCTCTAAAAAGTACAAGTACTATCCGATCGGAAAGCACCTATGGTCGCAGACTGGACAGGGCGGAGTCACGTGACTACACACGCGTAATATGTTTTAAGGGGAAAGTACATTAACCCACAATGGGCGGCCGCGGAAATATTAATAGGATTAAAAGACCGAAATAACCGACTTGGTAAAATTACGTCGGTTATAGGCTCTGAATTTCGGTTACGATTATTTTTCGATTAATCATCCAGCCCTAATGGATACATTCAGAAACTAGGTTAAATCATTAAAACTATTGACCATAATATAACAAATATAAAAGAAAATTGTTATTTTTGTATTTTTTTTCCCAGACATTTACTCCTTGTTATTTTATATACTTTATTGCCAATATATATTATCTTGATATAAAATCACATATGCCATGATATGACATGTATATCTATATTGCCCACCCACACTTGCAGCTCAAATCTTAGTACCATAGTACTTAAATCATGTCATGTGTTTCTATCAGGAAAAGGCCCAGGAAGTTTGTTGTCTGAGGTTGGATGGAAACATCGTTGAGGCACCTGCCAGTATTCCTTTCTTCTGATCAGGCATCATCGTGGCTGCTTCCACTCATCATAATCCTGTTTAGCATTCTTGAGGAAAGTTCTCTTTAAACTACAACAATTCAATCAATTTAAACACCAATAATGATTTCTATATCTATGTAATGAGTTTGTTGTAACTTGCTATTCATCAAGTTTGGCAGACAATTTGTATTAATAGTTGAATAAGTGAAGATAATTAGTATTTGTAATAGAATCTAATGCTTCGGGGGTCTATGTCAATGTAACGTGCATTAATAAGGAAAGTATCTGAAGCCTAAAATAAAAGGAGCTGGTGGGACTGAAAAAAGAGACTTGCGACTGACTGCTCTCGAGGACCTTTTTGGGCTTCATGAGCTCAGTCAATAAGGCATTCTTCTCTCTGACTTAGAGAGAAGACACACCAGCCCGATAATCGGCCGTTGGACCGTCTGGCAAGGTCCGTGACTCGAGTCTGTTCGGTGTGTCCCGTGCCGTCGGCCGTCCGAGGAGCCGTCGGCCTTCATTTGGGCCGACCCGACATGTTCAGTCAGATACAGGGCAGTCGGGACTCACCCGGAAATGGGGAGCGGATGAGCCGCTCAAAATCTGACGAAAATCTTTTAAACTGATCTTTGTCAATCTGAAATGAAGACAGATTCAGCAACTGCATGGCCTATTTCTCGCTTAAAATGTTTTCAGAAACACGTTTTGGTGAACTATTTTAGTACAATACGAGATCGTATTCTGAACGAGCTGCCATGACAGTCTGTCTGTGAATTTCCGGAGAAAAAAGAACCACATGACGCATTCGTCCAATCGGCTGCCGGTTTTCATTTTCTGGGAAATAATCAGACTGTTAATGGAAACAATACAGAGCAGCGCCGCCTGCTGCTATGGAGACGTATTACGTTTTGCGCACGCGCAGAGCGTACGCTCAAGTCGGCGTCGCCTCAGTGTGTTCTGAGTCATTTTTTGGACCTCAGGACCCGACTGATCAGTCCGACTGGCTTTACTGCCGACGGTCGGTCCATCTGGTTGGTGTGTCAGGGCCCTTAAGCTCAGCTCCTTGATTTGGCCTTTCAGATTGTTGTTCCTTTTACATATTATCCACTGTGTCATAATAAAACCATTTAATCATACTCATCTGTGTTACAGTATTTTCTGTGCTGATGTGGTTTTTCTTTCGTGGGGAGAAAAGGTTTGATATGAAAAATTATTTAAGTGTACTGGTACATTGGTAATACTAGGCTAAACCTACAGAACTGTAAACCGTCAACAGAGCTTAGAGGAGCTGTACTATTGTAAGTTTTGAAGGGTTCTCTGCAATGATGGACAAGTCTTGACGGCTGCTCTATAGAACAGGACCAGTTGACATGCTTTAGGTCAGATGCTGGCTGTGTTTTCAGGAGTGTTTATGTGATCAAAGGTGATTGCTGAGCCAGTGTTAGTACTGGAGCAATTTAGTTAGGTAGCTGAATTAAGTACAAATTAACTTTGCAACATCCCAATGACATAAATCAATTAGCCTTAAAACATAGTCAGGTGACCATATGAGTATTGAAGCAGGTTTTGCTTGCTGTAGTCATTCCTCCATTCATACTGGCAGCATAGACTGTTAATATTTACAGTCTATGACTGGCAATTACAATATCCCTTCCTGAAATGCTTCTATTGTAAGTGAAGGACAAAATCCAACAGCCCTTGTTCTGTGTAAAATGTATTAAAAGGTTTATCTGAAGCTAATCTGAGGCTTCAGCAGTCTGAGTCAATCAATCAATCAATCAATCAATCAATCATCTTCCAGATTTAAAGCCTTTTTAGTACGGAATTCCCTGTTTTGTGTTGCAATTCTACCACTACAGCTCAACAGGGAATTAAAGAGGGAATTTCATCCCAAAAACACCATAACATTGGAAGATAACTTAATTTGACTAACTCACACTGTCTCATTAGCTCAGAATAAACCTTTGATTTAAAAATTAATAAATGTATAAAGTAGCATAAAATGAAAAATACTGAAGTAGCCTACCTCAAATTTGTATCTGAGTAAATGTACTTAGGCTACATTCCATTAGTGGTTGGATATCAACACAATGTATAAAAATCATAGTGCAACAAATAGTTAACGGCATAAACATGGGGAATAGAAAGTATGAAGAAAGAAAAAGACAAGATTTTACTTTATTTTATTTCATTCCCCACATCCATAAATGTAGCTTAACTGTCCTTTTAAAAGCATGAAAATAAGAAGTGCGTTTACACAAGTAGGGGATTCTGGTGCCGGTGTAAACTCTATATGCTATAATTTTAGCAGATTTTACAGTATCCTAACACCCAACATAACAATTACAAAACAATCCTGCCTCTTCTACCTCACGTCCAAAAAGAGTTTTATTATTAATCCTTAAATTAAACATTTTGACACTGCGCCACCCCTCCGGTCCGAGTTGGTCTCGCCCATTTCTCCACAGCATCAAACGCACATGTTGGGTGTGTTGTGTTAAGGATTGCAGCGATATTACAGTATTTAGCAAACCTCTGCGCGCTGTCACGTTGCTGTTTGCTCTCTAATTAACACAGTGACAATGTGATAAGTGTCGCAGTCAATGATTCATACTTTAAAATTTGATTTATTGTATAAAACACTCGGTGGGGAGGCTTACACGCGTCCCAGCGTGGCTGCAAACGGCTGCTGTTCACCGGTCTGAAGGTATGTAACTCATGTACACTCACCGGCACCTACACACTCTCATTGTGTGTGTTTGTGTTTAACTACCGGTGACGCTGCTATGTTCATTAAATACTCATTACATCACGTTCATGTCTGTTAAGGTGTGTAGGAAGTCGGTGTTGCCGGCTAGCAGCGAGCCGTTAGCTTCTTGCCCTCAGCTGTCAACATGTGAAAGGTTCACACATGCTGTTCTAACGGCTCATTGACAAGTTATACATATATTAAACTTAATGTAGGGAAAAAACGAGACAGGTCATGGTTGTGGTTGCCGACTTTAGCCCGTAAAAGATTTGCAATTTGGCCAGCTAAAAAGAAAACGCTGAGCTAGCCCCCCGGGTGCAGTGCCACGTAGCTAGCCGGCTACTGGGAGTAAAGCAGAATCACTGCAGCTGATGCAGATACTTTACTCGAGTAGAAGTAGTAATACTACACTACTGTTACTAGTAAAAGTCATGCATTTAATATAACAAAATCATTAGCATCAACATATAATTGACGTACCAATCGTAAAAGGACTCATTATGCAAAATGGCCCATTTTAGAATAGTGTGTATTGTATTACTGGATTGTAATTATTATTGTGTTTATCACTTTAATGTTGCAGCTGTAAATGTGCTACTTTTAATTCCTGCTAGGCAGTGTGGTGGAAAGTAACTTATTAGCAATAAGTAACATTCTACAAGTACTGCTTTAGGTGAGTATTTCCATTTCATGCAACTTTTTACTTCAACTAAACTACATTTGTCTGACAGCCTTAGTTACTTCTGACAGTTTCCCTATCCTACGGTGGCCCTGACAGGCCACTAAACTGCAACTTAAGAAAACGCACCCAAATAGATCATAACACGCAACAGTAAGAAAACGCACGCAAATAAACCAGAACATGCACCAGTGTTTCTTCTAGAATTTATTTTTTGCGGCGGGGGTGGGTGGGGGGGATGTCAAAAAGTACAGGCTTATCTGCTAACGTTAGCTACCGACCGTTACCTTGAAACCATCCAGCAAATAGACAGTACCGTACTGATTTAACGTCACCGCTCATTTTACACACAGTTTAACAACAAAACGCTGAGTGAACATTACTAGCTATGTTTTTCATGTTGGTTTTGAGTGGTATGCACCCCCACTAACCTGGAAAACGGTTTTAAAACAGTAGCGTTAATACAGCGTATCGGAGGAATACAGCGGGGAGTCTTCTTGTCTCATCTGGGGTCTGATAAACGGTAAATTCATCAAATTCAGTGTCCACAATGCTATTTTCCAATAAATTGTAGCTGTCATATTTCACGGGACACGCGTGAGTGTGGATTTCATGTCGCGGCTCTCGTTGCTGTTTGTCACTTTGCCTAAGATTGAGTGACAAGTAGTACTCGCCCTGTTATTTATTTGGTTGCCATGACTTCGCGAGTGATGACGTCCTGTCACTGTTCCAGTTGCTCACCCTAAAGGGGAGAGAGAGCGGATGACAGTTCGCTTGAGTTCAGTAGAGCACACGGCTCTGCAGAGTCGTATAATTACGACTTTATGACTTTTCATAAACAGCTGAAGGAGCAGCGTTGTGCGGTGTACGTAGCGGAAACCCTGTTGTGCGTGTGCCCTATTTCTGATACCGTGGGGGCAGACATTTTACCGTGGTGGGCCGCCGCGGTAATATCAACATAGAGGAAACACTGAACAATAAGAAAATGCACACAAATAGACCACAACACGCAACAATAAGAAACCGCACGCAAATAAACCACAACATGCAAAAAGTTTATTTGTTATTGTTGCGTGTTGTGATCTATTTGCGTGTGTTCTCTTATTGTTGCGTGTTGTGATCTATTTACGTGTGTTCTCTTATTGTTGCGTGTTGTGATCTATTTACGTGTGTTCTCTTATTGTTGCGTGTTGTGATCTATTTACGTGTGTTCTCTTATTGTTGCGTGTTGTGATCTATTTGCGTGTGTTCTCTTACTGTTGCGTGTTGTGATCTATTTACGTGTGTTCTCTTACTGTTGCGTGTTGTGATCTATTTACGTGTGTTTTCTTATTGTTGCATGATGTGGTCTATTTGCGTGCGTTTTCTTAAGTTGCAGTGCAGTGGCCTCTCAGGGCCACCGTACTATCCAGTGAAACCATGTATCTCCAGATGTGTTGATGTTGAATGTTTGTGATAAACTGAAGGATGAAGTGTTCCTTTATGTGTCGAGAAAATTCTCCTCCTCCTTAAGCTAAATAAAGTCTTTAAAACGCCTTTTGGATCAGCTGGAAACATCGTCACAAAGCTGAGAACACGGGCCCCAATTAAATATGGCTTCTTTGTAAGGGGCCACGTGCAAAACATGTTTGGAACCACTGGTTATTTATACTAATTTTGTAAGGTTATGGCATGTTTTAAAAATGTGAAATTGTGATCTGAAAGAGAACCAGAAAGTACAGCTATCAGATGAATAAAGTTGGAAAGGTGCAAACTACAATATTTTCCTTGGAAATGAAGTGGAGTAGAAGTAGAAAAGTGCCATAACATGGGAATACCCCGGTAAATTACAAGAATATCTAAAATGTGCTTCAGCACAGTATACTACAGTAAATGGACTTGCTCTCCACCTGACTGTCAACATTGGCACGCGCTAGTTGGGGGTTTCCCAGCCGACTCAACCAACAAGGAAAACAGGGTTTGCTCTGACTTTTAATCGAATATTAACAAAAAACTGAGTTTACCTCGGAGGGAACCCAGGTTTATGTATGGGTCATTGTATTTATTGTAATTTCTGTAGATCTGATATGGTTTTATTGATAACAATATCATCCCAAAAATACAGAAACGATTACAAGTTTTAACTTCAGACAGTCAGGCTTCACTTGTGACTTATGACTTGTGCTGTTAATATTCCCCCACTCACCGTGTTTAACTCCTACCTGCATGTTGGCCAGCAGCTTAACTTTTGATGCAAGTTTAATTTTTTGTTTAATTGTCGTTAGGCGGGAGTTTTGTGTTAAAGAAACAGGAAAAAATTTGCTCATATCTCACTTTTGTTGCTTAAAGCTGACCTTTTTTGCTTAATATTTTGGATGTTCTTAATGTTTTTTATGTTACATTTGTAGAGTAACTACAGCTGTCAAATAAATGCAGTGGTGTAAAAAGTACAATATTTCCCTCTGAAGTATAAATCGTCATGAAATGGAAATAAAGCAAACATACCTCAAATATGTATTACTGTAAGTACTTCCTGCAAGTATAATACTTCAGTAAATGTACTTAGTTTACTTTCTACCACTGGAAGGGTTTGTACAAATCCACATAAGACCATTATCTACAAAAAATACATGTAACTGTTGTTGCTTAATGCTGAGGTTTTTTTAATTACCCCGATGTTTCCCCATCAGGCTTTGAGGCTCGCCGTCCGCCACCATGAGCTCCAAGGTGTGTAGGAACTGCGGCAGCTCGGACATCGACGTGGACCATGCCCGCGGCGACGCCGTCTGCATGACCTGCGGCTCGGTGCTGGAGGACAACATCATCGTGTCCGAGGTGGAGTTTGTGGAGACGGGAGGCGGCAGCTCGTCGGCTGTCGGACAGTTTGTTTCTGCTGAAGGTGAGAGCGTGAAAAAGAGCTTTTCGCAGATGATGCTTAGAAAGATAATCAATATATAATATAGAAAAGTAACGCACACCAAGGGTCGATCACTGGAGGTAGACTTAATAAATTAAAAGTGTCTCACTGTGTGACACTTTTCTTATTTTTTAGGAAGACACACAAAACATCTGCTTCATTGTTTCCTGGATAGAAAAATGATCCAAAATCTGGCTGTTTAACTGGAGCAGTTTGTAACGTATATGTGCTTCTTTTGCTCACTAATATAGAGGAGCCTTCTTGGTAAAAAAGGCCATGCTTTGATGATTCAATTAACTTACAATCCCAGAGGGAGTATGGTGGCCAGAAGGGACAAAGTTTAACAAGATGCAAGAGAAACTCTGAATCGGTTACTTGCCAGTGTGACCTTTTTATTATTAATAATAATTCATATTTTTATGATCTGTTAAAGCTATATTTTTACTGTAAGTTGTTTCTCTGGATTGGATCTTAAAGTCTCTGCCTTTCTGATTGTATTTCTGAGTTGTTTTTCAAATTGGAAATGAGAGCCCCAAACATTTTTGAATTGTACTTTTTTGTGATAGCTTAATCTAAAGTCACCTGCGCTAAAACAAATGTTAAAGTCCACCTACAACAGTATCAGTCCTGTTTTTAAAGAAAGAACTGATCTTGTGATTTTTTTTTTTTTTTTTTTAAAGAAACTGAATAAAACATAAAGATGAGAACCAAGTGAGTTTCTACATGTCAGAAGTGTGTGTGTGTGTGTGTCCGTGTGTGTCCGTCCACAGCTGCTTATCAGTGTGTAACATTTACCTCCAGGTTATCTTTGACCGTCAGCCTGCCGGGCTCACTCCTGCTGAGTCTGCACAGACTCATGCTCAATGTGTTGTAGTTCCTCCAGATGTCCACTAGAGGGTGCGGTTGGATTGTTTTAGAGCGGAGATTTAGTTTAGGTTTGAGATAATACATCAATACTTGGGTTCAGAGCTGGAACAATTAGTTGATTGGCAGATACTAATAAAAAAGTTGTTCCTAGTGTTCTTCAAATGTGCTCTAGAAATAAACTTTACCTATCATAGTAAATTGTATATCTTTTTATATCTTTTTGGACTGTCAGTCAGACAAAACAAGACATTGTTCTGGACTCTGATCAACATTTTTCACAGTTTTCAGACATTTTATAGACTTAACGACTAATCTTAAAAAATAGCAGGTTAATTAATCGTGAAAATCAGGCTATTGTTGGTGGCAGCCATAGACTGTATATTAATGGACAGAGCATGTGTGACGTCACCCATTGGTTCGTGGAGATCTGCTGTCCGTCGTCGAGTTTGCGTTACGGGCGCAGCCATCCTGGTTGCAGATGTGCCGATTTTAGACGAGAGGGAGTAGTGAGGGAGGAGCTGCTTACACTCTATGTTATGTTACACACTTTCACTGGCAATCGCATTATAGCCATGCCCTAAAACACCCCCTGCTTTATCGCCGATTTTAAAATCAACGAGACCGTAATTCAAAAAATGAACATCATTCTGTGTTGCAGAAGACTTAAAACTAGCGATTGAGACCATCAACTCATTATGAAAATGTTTACTGAGGTAATAAATCAAGTGAGAAGTGGGTCACTTTCTCATAGACTTCTACAGAAACCCAGGGCCGGCGATTGCTATAGGCGAACTAGGCGATTGCCTAGGGCGTCAAATGTGTTGGGGGCGCCGTGTCGCCCTTAGCTCTACTTCTCATTAATAATAGAATTAGAATGACAAGTGAAATAAAACATGTTTATTAACCATGATCATCCTAGGGCGCCCTCTCAGCCACACGTTTGCTCGTCAACCTGATTATTAGATTGAATTGATAATTATTGTCGATAATTTCCTAATTGGGGGAAAACTTCAAACTAATGATTTAGTTTGAAGTTGACGTGACGTTTCCAGTCTATGGGTCAGACTCAAACACACGGAGCTCTGAAGCAGACCTGTGCGTCGCATAGTGTCTACTCTCGCTGTAACAATAGAGACGAGCAGCGGCACAGACCACGGACCTGTACAGCTTCAGGTTTATAAAGGACGCGCTCTGCTGTCGACATGCTGCGACAGATGTGTCCCGTTTGTGCTTTGTGTATTTCTGCCATAGTTTCGGGTTTCCACCTCTGATGTAGAGCAGCGTGCAGCCACTTCCCTAAACTTTGTCTCATTCAGAGACCCAAACGGGGCTCCGTGTCTGTCAGAAGGTCTGAAATCTACCATATCAGCAGAGCAATCACAAAATGCACAGCAGGCTATGGTGCAGGTAGATTATTTTCAGAAATATAGTGACTTTATTCTTGTAATAGCCTATTATAACTTTATTTTTCTCAATATCACTCCTCCAAATCTCAGAGAACACAGATGGGATATATTTTAAATGTGCACAAAGTTTTGAACATGAGTACAAATATTGCTCAAACACATCTGAAATATTAAAGTCCAGGGGTTTATTAATTCATTAAAATGAATTCATGTATCACTGAGGTGAATTGTCATGTGCACATTTAAGGAGGTTACTTCCCCAACAAAAGAAGCAAAAGAGAAGGGAAGAGTAAATGATGCCTCTAGGCTACATGTGTGCTGACTCAGATATAATTAGAAAAGTTGATCCAAAGGAGAATAAATAGATGAAAGCAATACAGAATGCCTGAGAGCCTTACTGCTAAATATTTCATTATGTTTTTATATTTGGATTGTAATCTAAGTTTGCCTTTACATAAAGATATTTCCAGCATAAATTGATTCAGGAAAAGGTAGAAATAGGTGCATTAAAAATTCACCTGAATGCAGGAAATGAAGTGTTAAATGGTCAAAATGTTCAGGGGGTGGACCCCCAGACCCCCCCCCGCATCATAAGTCACCATGCACACAAATGGAAACAAAACCTTGGCCTTTGGGTTGCCAGACCAGTTTTGATTAGACCAAATGTTGGTGCCATCTAACTTACATGCAAGCCAGAAACTAAAATGAACATACATTGCTACTCTATCGCTGACACAGCACTGTGATCTGGCAATGCGAGACTAAGGTGGGGGGGCGCAAAACTCAATCTCGCCTAGGGCAACCAAAGGGCTAGAGCCGGCCCTGCAGAAACCGACCTCCTTTTGCAACCACACGTGTCTCCCGCTGCTGGAATTCAGATAGAATGCAGGTTTAAGGCACTTCTGCATTTGCAGCACTTTGCCGAACCGGATGCGTTGTCCATTAATATTAACAGTCTATGGTGGCAGCCCTACTTGTGTTGTAATAGTAAGGTTTATCTAAATGAAGTTCCCGCTGCTGGAAACAGTCCAGAGTTTACAGCCCAGGTAGTCTCGCATTGCCAGACCTGTCTCCACAGCGCTGTGTCAGTGCTGGAGTATGGTCTACACAGCCTATCTATTGTGGGAAATTTCTTTAAACCAATCACAACCGTCCTGGTCGGTAGGGAGAGGGGAGGGAGGCGCGGATGACAGGCTTTATACCAGCAATGAACATCTGTTGAGCCAGACTACTGTCCAACAAATTCAGATTGTCTGCTGTTCATCTTTATTGTTAGTAAAGGTTTATTATAAAGCTGCGACTACAGATTATTTTCATTATCGATTAACCTGCAAATATGCGTCTGTAAAATGTCAAAATTAGAGTAAAAAAATGCTCCTCACCATTTCCCATAGCCCAAAGGGATGTCTGCAAAACTAATACTACTACTTTTTTTTTTTTTTATCCAACAAACATTTTAAAACCCCAAAATATTCAGTTTACTGTAATGTTTGATTTAAAGTGTCAGATTTAATAACTGGAACCATCAGGTGTTTGGGTTTTATAATTGAAAGATGACTTAAAATGATTAAACCAATTATTAAAATAGGTGCCAGTCTGTTTAGTTGTCTATCAACTCAAGTGTTTTTATATCGTTCAACTGTAATTTTGATTTATTCATTTTTAAATACAGAATTTGTGCTGAATGAATAGAAGACACTTGGTATGTCTCTATGGTGAAATAGTATTGCGTTTATTTTATGTATGTATGTATGTAATCGGCATTTGTTTTTGGTATTTATGTCCAAGTAAAGAAAAGTAAATGGTTTCGACTTTTATAGAAATAGAAGGAAAATACAGTTCTTTCAGTTCCCGTCCTGATGCGAGTCTGTCTGATCTTTTGTTACAGGTGGAAATTTCAACCCATCTTTTGGAGATGCACACTACACGGGAATGGGGAGGGAGTCAAGAGCTAAGACGCTGCAGAGAGGTGAGTGACCAACAGAGGGCGCCACATGCCTTCATTACAATCTACCAGAGCCCCTGCTGCACACTGAAACGGCTTTGGTCCTCCTGATAGTGAAGTTTGAGTCTTTTGATAATGTGACTTGTGTTACTTGATTGTCTTGTTGCTTTCTGTTTCACGCATAGAAGTCAAAAATAGGAGTAGTTGAGGGTCAGGATCATCATTTATACACATGTAATGCACAGTTTTTGTTTTATAGACACATTAAATAAGCACATAAAGTAGGATAATCTAGTAAAGTCAACATTTATTGCCAAAGAGGAGATGAAGACTTTACAGAAGAGGCTGCAATTTAACGTCAGGAAAGCATCGCTAATGATGTTCAAAATCAGCAAAGTTGCAGCCTTAGTTCATGTGCCTTCATATAAATATTGTTCTCACTTATTCTGTATTGCGTGCAAGTGTTGTCTTCAAAAAGCAGCTGTGTTGCAACACGTTGGTTTATAACCTCGTCTGCCACGGCAGCCGAGTAATTAAAGGCTCTTTTGGCTGATTCACCTTGAATCTTTTTATCCTGTTTGTTCAAAGAACCCCTCACAGTAAATGCACCTTAAGTCCCAGAAGAAGCTTTCTTTCACCTCACGTCTCCTAATACATTTTTTATTAACTTAATTTCATTCTTTAAAGTGTTTTTAGGTTAAATATCTGTCTTTATTATCTAAATGCTCCACTCTGTCCACCAGCTAGTCTCTCTACACTAGACACTACTGCGTCTGTCTGCTGTTTGCTGCTGAGCAGGTCTACAGTGGTGGTTTTCTGATAAAGATGCCGTGAGAGCGCTGAGAGCAACATGAACATTTTTCAAATTAAAAAAAAAGTGAAAGCCCTAGTACAGATGAGCACAGCTACATTTTTCTCTTGAGAGCTTCTCTCATTTGGATTTTGGCAGAGAGTGATATTTTAGTGTAGTGGAACAAAAATAGCCCCCCTTCCCCTGTTCCAAGAGAGTTGCAGCTTTTCTCTCTGTGATTTTTCTTTCCCTGTGATAAACCAGTGTGAGCTGATAATGTAGCCCCTGTCGATAAATACCTGTCAGGCTCTAAATTTTCCTTTTCCTCGTTCTTCTTCTCTGTGGTGTCCCCCGCACCTCAACCTGACACAGCTGTTTTATCTCAACTAGGCCTGGGCGATATGGCTAATAATTAATATCTGTCTATTTTTAGGGGACTATTATGCAATATAAAATATATATCTTGATAGTTTCTTTAAAATACCATAGCTGTTTTGTCTGTTCTGTTGAAATTCCACATCAGAATGTCCTGATATTGTCTAAGTGACACTCTGAGGTGGTCTGCTGTCATTTTGAATTGATATGAACTCAGAACAATGACTGACGTTAAACCAGTGGAGCCGGTAGCAATTTGGCTTTCAGCCATGCTTGTTGTTGCTGTGTGTATGACGCCCTTACATCAACAAGTATCACAATATACATTTTTTTATCATATAAAAAAATTATACCGGAATTATCGTGAACGATATATGCTACACCCATAACATCAACAACAACTTGTTGAAAGAGACGGGGGGGAAAACCGCTCGGCTGATTGGCTGGCTGCCGGCCAGAGAGTCTGAGCAGCTGATTGCTGCTGCGACGGCCGTCTGCGCCGCTGATGTTTCAGCGACGGGGCCACAGAGCTGTCAGACTGCAGCAGACGCTTGTGTGTGTGTGTGTGTGTGTGTGTGTGGGGATAGGGGATTAGTTGAGTCACAGTGTTTGTGTGTGAGGGAAGATAGGAGGATGAGGATTGGGGAATACGATACTATATACTACTTTATATTTGGCTTGTAATTGGGTGTGTTTGCGTGCATGTAGAGGCTTTGTTAAGATATGTTTTCTATGCTGTTTGATTATATGCATGTGTGTATATAAATCAATGTCACACACTGCTTTTAAAGCAATAGTTTATGCTTATTACGGTGGGAATGAGATTTGAGATAACAGGCTCAATACTGCTCTGCACGGTGATATGAAGCAGGAGATGGTTAGCTGAGCTTAGCTTAGCATGAAGACTGGAAAACTGCTATCCTGGCTCTGTCCAAATGTACAAAACCGTCCACCAGCAGCTCACTAATGTACCTTTCTCACAGCGTGTCATAGCAGGTTTAATTAAAAATGATTCCATTAAGGCCAGCTGGTTTCATGCTGGCTCACCGTCATGGCTTACAGGGATCTGGTCAATCTTCACTTTGATGAACAACAATACAATAAACTCGACAAGCCTCTAGTTTATTACAACACAAATCTGACGTCAGAAGATCTTGGTACAGCATGATGTATGCATGGGCACAGTGAGTCATACTACCAACTTAAAGTAACCCTACATTCACTCAGCTTTATACAGTATGTCCCACATCATACAGAATCTCATAACCACCACCATGCTGGTAGAGACCAGGCAGGAGGCTAACAATGGGTGTAACCCCGCTCCAGACGATTTATCATGGGAGCTGCGGGAAGAGGTCTCACTCTACTTCAAATTCTGGTGTTTTTTTTTTCCACTGAAGCTTTAAGTGTGTGTGTAAGCTCAAGTTTTATGTGTGTGTGTGTGTGTGTGTTAGCCAGTGTGGCAGTGGGAATAGTGTGTGTGTGTGTGTGTGTGTGTGTGTGTGTGTTTATGACCCTCTGTGAGTCTGCAGGCGTCTCTATAAGAGGAACAGCTCTTCTTTCTTTCTGTCCTCCACAAACTTTCCCCAGCGGCCGTCTGCACCTCCTCCTCCTCAGTCTCACTGCCGACTGATTCATATCTGGGAGCACAAACCCCACCTCTTCCTTTATTTGTGTTGGACAATAATGTATGACCAGTCCCTCATGTATCAGTACACAGTGAGTGTGTGGACGCTACGGCTAGAATTTAACTGTAGCTTTAAAGGCAAGATTTATGTGCAAAAACACACTTTGTCTGAATCGCAAAATGGAGCTGCAGTAAAATGAGTGTGTGATTCCCATAAATCTAGATGTTTAGCTGGAAGGTGTGTGGATATATTCATACCAAAATATGAGGCGACGTATCTTCTGTGATTCTAGTTTGTTTTACATTGATTTTTTACAAAAAATCAAATTACTTTGAAATGTGTTGCTCCACCATGGCTGAAACTACTGCCTTATTATTAAAGAAATAGTTATTTGACATTTTGAGACATATGCATACTGTATATCGATACAGCTGTCATGTGTTGGTTAAATATAAGGCTGAAGCCAGTTAGCTTGGCTTAGCATTAAGAATAGAAACAAGGGGAAACAGCTTGCCTGTAAATATAACTAAATTCATGTGCTATATCTGGTTTATTTGTATGAAGTATGCAACCTGTTGAGTTTTATAGAAGGCGTTTTTCCAGCCTAATGCTAAACTTAGCTAACTGGCTGCTAGTGTAATATTTATTGTGCAGACATAAAAGTGGTTGGTGTCAATCTTCTCAACTTGGCAACAAAATGCACAAACATATTTCAACAAAATGTCGAACTACAGTATTCCTTCAAGCCATGAACTGGGCTTTTACCTACCGGTAAGGACAAGATGTTGGTGTCCGATGAATTTGCAGTTAACGCTTTGTAATTTTGAGACAAACAGTGATTTGATGTAATAATCTTAACTCAAGGTCCACTTACTGGCTTTTCTCTGAAGCTTCCAGCCACATCTCACTGTCTTCATCGGTGAATGGAGATGGTTCGGTTGTCGTGGGGATGATTTGGTTGTCGTGGGAATGATTCGGTTGTCATGGAGATGATTCAGTTGTTACCACGTCAACGAAGTTCCAAGCTTGTCTCTGGAGCCGGAGGTAAACGTCTTCTTAATCTTTCTCTGGCGTCCGCTGGTCGAGGACTTTGACCCCGTCCCAGTTGATGCTGTTACTGGTTTTACTCTGCTGTTTGACGAAGTGTTGCAGACCGTCCATCAAACCCTCTGGAAGGAGATGTGTTGGATTCTGCTGACGGCGGTATCTCCAGCTGTACCGACACAACATGACTGGCACTAGCGTGGACGTTATAACTGTGCACGGGGCCCTTTGACCTTCTGGTGGACGTGACTTAGCCAGTAAGGAAATCAGAACACAGGTGTTCAGCTGGAGACGCGTGGTACATACGGGTGTGAACGGCCATGTGTCGGCTGTCCACTTGTGTTTGGATCACCGAAATGCAATTTAAAACCCAGTGTAAACAGGGGCACAGACAGCGCTCCAGCTACTAACTCAAGGACAAGAATAAACTTTCACTCGTGGCCTCTGTGATAAACAAACACAACATGTTCTTTCTGGTGGTGATGTGGGTTAAATTGGACTGCATGTGTGTGACTGGTGGCCATAAATCACCTGTTTTCTAATCCAGGTGTATGTAGGTGTTGGTACAAACAGCCCCCCAGATACTTTGATCATCCCGTGTGGATGTATAAATGCCACTCTGCTTCAGAGTGTCCCAGTTTTTGATCATATACATGTTTTAAGGTGTTATTTATATATTTAGAGCCTCCTTTGAAGGAATCAGTCACTGTTTTGGGGGTTTGAGCTGAAGAGTAACGTAAAGGGCAGGAAACTAAGTTTTGCATTTCTTTAATAATTACAGCTGAGTCTGAGTCTGCCCTACTTATAATCTGTGACTCAAACTTGGTCGTAATGAGGGGAAGCAGTTCACTTTTTTGGGTTGAAACCAAAGCAACAGATACAAACCTTATTTTGTATCTCATGCTACTACATTTCTACGAAGCTGTGAGTTTATTTTTTCTTTTTTTTTCATTGGTCTCTTGCCTCTAGGTCTTTTGTTTGTTTCTGATTGTGTCTGGCTTCTTTGGGTTATATTTATTTGTATTAATCTCATGTATTTCTGTACTGCATGTCTTCTATAAAGTGAAGGGATTTTGAGCTGGAGGAAGCAGTGTTGAGTGGTCCTTTTTAATTAAATCTCATTTGACAAAACGTATTCATAAAGCTCAGTTGTTTACAATCAAACGTTGATTTGGCATTGCTTAAAATTAAGGAAAATAAGATTTATCAAGCAGAATACATTTGTATAGTGACAACTATACAAAAAACCTTAGAATGTTTTTTTTTTTTTTTTTACTTTTTTCCCCTCAAAGCTGAACCTGCTGTTTTCTTACAGTCTTTAAATGGCATCTTTTAGTTTGTAGTTTTTCTGAGTGATTTTAAAACAATTCTTGTCAATTGTGCCTTAAAAGTGTAAAAAATGTACATTTCCACGACAACTGGGCATTTTTCATCTGCTGAAGAATGAAATAGAATCGAAAGCTCCAGAGCTACTAAGTGAACCTTGTGGTGAGATTGTTTTATTAAATGTATTTTGATCAACTTTCACGTCTCGACTGGAATGACGACAAACAGATTCAGAACAGAAAACTGAGATCCAGAGGTGCGTGCGTGTGTGAAATCTGCTGTTTACAGATCTGAAAGTTAAAAGGCATGACTAGACGTGATGAGCTCAGATCCTCACACACACACACACACACACACATATATATATATATATATATATATATACATACACACAGCTACACTCATACAGGTTTGTGGAGTGTGTTGGTACACAAATAGACAAACCACAAGCAAGCTCTGCCTTTTTATCACCACGAGTTTACAGACACGTCTCTGCTGATTGGGTCTCACCAGTGACCTTAGCCAATGAACTAGAGACACACCCACCAAACGAGAGAAAACATATCTCAAACATAGACTTAATATTTACAGTCTATGATCTCAAAGCAGTTGCACACCGTTTCACAACGGCTGAGATTGAACGTTCCCCGGCTCTCTCTCTCTCTCTCTCTCTCTCTCTCTCTCTCTCTCTCTCTCTCTCTCTCTCTCTCTCTCTCTCTCTCTCTCTCTCTCTCTCTCTCTCTCTCTCTCTCTCTCTCTCTCTCTCTCTCTCTCTCTCTCTCTCTCTCTCTCTCTCTCTCTCTCTCTCTCTCTCTCTCTCAGAGCAATCACAGAGCCGGTTTGAAATTTGATCATAAACAACCGAGTCTCTTGCCATTCCTTGAATTTGTCTGTGGAAATTACCAACAGAAGTTCCCTAATCTTATCTTCTCTCCAGTTAGACATTTTCCTTGCTGTCTTTGTGGCATTTTCTTCTTCACCCTTGTTTGTTTACTTCTGGTAGCCCGTCCCCATGACAGAAATGTAATCAAAACGGCAACTGGCTGGGCTCAACCAGGCATTACAATGGATGTATTTATATTGACGTTACACAAGGAGCAGCAGCCCAGCTGCAAGGGAGATAGCACTGCCTTTTCTTTTCACAATAAAATATATATTTGAATTTAGAATGTTGGTTGACAGCCCTAAAGCAAACGTGATGCTGAATACTTGTACATGTTTTAATGGAAAATGGTTGCAATGTTTCTGTGAGCTGACATGCTTTTTTGTGTGTGTGTCTCTCCAGCACGACATAACATCAACACTCTGGGTCACCAGCTGCAGATGAACCAGCACTGTCTGGACACGGCCCTGAACTTCTACAAGATGGCGCTCATGAAACACCTGACCACTGGCCGCAAGTCGGCCCACGTCGTTGCTGCATGTCTCTACCTGGTCTGCCGCACCGAGGGAACGCCACGTATCCTTTCCTATCAAAACGTTTTGATAATGGTTAATAAGATAGAAAGTACATTCAACACGGATTTTAGACCATGATGCACAAATGGGTTATAGCACACAAAACTCCATAAATCTGTTGAGACATTTTCTACAGTATCAAAGTAGTGCAGGTACATCGGGATTAGTTAATTATTTTCTGAGTGAGGACTCGCAAAAATGTCAATAAATATAGGCCTAGCCCGCAGCTAATTTACTGACTCTGTGACAACATTATACTTCCTGTTTATATCACCCAAAGCACGATTGAAACTGTAGTCCTAAAACACACATAAAGTAAAAAAGAATAGGATTGACCAATAGCATCACTGCTGCACTGAAACACTTTTGTCCATTCGTATGCAGTCGTCTGTGTAACGTCTGTCTGTTTTTGTGAAAAGCATGCAAATAATTTTAAATTGTGTTTAACTCTACAACTTGTACACAAATGTGAAATAGTAGCTTAGCTTATTTGGAACATGCGTTAGCATGTCACATATTAATGTGACATGCCGAGCTAAGACATCTAGTCACTATGCTGCAACTAACAAGTCATCACCAATTAATCATTGATCTATAAAGTATCAGAAAATAGTGTTTAAATTCCTTTTTTGGTTTGAGTCCAAAGCCCAAACATATTCAGTTTACTATCATGAAAAACAAAGAAAAAAAATCAGCTTTAAATATTCATATTTGAGAAGCTAAAAACAAGCGATTATTTTGCTTAAAAAATTACTAAAACAATTGCTTGATTATCTAAATAGTTTTCTGTTGATTGACTTACTAATGAATCCACTAATTGTTTCTGCTCTATATGCCATAAGCCTGTAAATAGAGAGCGAGCACAAACAACACAAGCAAAAGCAGCACCTAAAGCAGCATCCCTGCATGTGTGGACTCTGTGTGTCTAGTATAGTTAAATGTTGTAACAAAAAGGAAAAATCTCCTCTGAAAGTAAACCTGATCAAAGACTTCCACAAATGAAGAGCTGTTTCCTGTATGAGACACTTTTTATTTGATCTAAGACAAAGAGCTGAGACAAAGTTGCATGCTAATTTTGCCAACGTGCATCTGAAACTGATGGAGGACGGCACATCAAAGTGTGCAGGTTACTTTTGATGTGCGGAGGCTGAGACCCCCGTCACTGCCTTTCTTAATGTTTCATAATCTGCTAACGGCAGCTTATTGAAGTCGAGAGCGATGCGTCATCATCGGGATAATGGGACCTTTAGGTTCATGGTTTTTTCATAAGCAGGGCTGTTTTTGCACCGTTGTCGGTTTACTCCCGACTCATTTCGCCTCTAAGGATAAATGTGTTATGTAACAGCAGCGCAGGACGGCCGGGATAGGTTTACCTAATGAAAGCGGGGCGAAGAGGTGTGTGTGTCCGTGTGTGTGTCCGTGTGTGTGTGTCCGTGTGTGTGTGTGTGTGTGTGTGTCCGTGTGTGTGTGTGTCCGTGTGTGTGTGTCCGTGTGTGTGTGTGTCCGTGTTTAGAGGACTGAGCCCAGGGTAAAAATAGCTCTGCTCACTTCCTTTTCCACAGCTGAGTGAGTCTGTAATGTTGTCTCAGGGGAGAATCGGGACAAAGGCAGAAGGAGAACAGAGTGTAAAAAGAAACATCCGTCTACATCTGGAGTTTAATTTAACGAGGACCAACCTCACGGCAAACCGGACAGTCCGTTTGCTTTCATCCACCTTTTTGTCTCTGTGACATTCCTTCTTCCTACACCGGACTTCCCTTAACCTTCCTTCCTCCATGCATTTTGCTTTCGGTTGCCGCTTCCTTTTCTTCAATAAGGGAAGTTGTCCCCAAAACTGACAAGTGTATGTATCCAATAAAACAATTAAATAAAAATGTGGCCATCATTCAGTTATGAACTCTCTCTGTTGAAGCTGCTATCACAACGGTATTGGAACAAACTGGACAATATATTTTCACCAAAAGAACAATCGGATGCACTTAAAGCTTTTCTTGAGAAGAAAGCTGCGTTTGTTGTACCTCAGACAAGATGTCTGTTTACATTTTTCGGTAGCTCAGGTGTAATTTTTACCAACCCCTTTGCACCAAGTCCCACCCTAATGTGATGTGATTGGATCTACAGCGGGCGGACCTTGTCACTGGTCACTCAGAGGACACCCCCCCTTCTATCAATCCTCGGCAGGCTAAGGGAACGCTGCAACATCGCTAAGATAGCGTTAGACGAGGCAAGAAAACATGAGCAGTCGGACGATCCGACAGAACAATGTTGTTATTATTACTGATTAGAATGATGGCTGAAACAAAAAAGTTCTAAGAAACCACAATTACCACATCATCGAACGTGCTGTGAGGAGAAAAGTTAAGATATACCTAAAATACCTACTTTTTTTTCCATGGGCACGTGCACTCGCATGCATGTGCGGCTGGACTGGCTATTGGAACAAAGAACAGAGAAGCTCGGATTACAACACACAGCGATGGAGTGTGACTCCATTTTCCGCTCAGGGCGCCTTTACCCCACCATATACTTTACATAAAAAATAGTTTGCTGCTATATTAATGTTCTGAATGTTGAGTACAGCACCTTAAGTGAAGGGTCTCCGCCATCCTGGCGACGGGGAAAAAAGAGATCAGGGATGGTAAAATGTTTGATTTCAGGATGGTTGCGTGACAGAAGGTAGACCTTAGCCTAAAATAAAATACAACTGCGATTAAACCATAACCTCAATCTCTGACAAAAGTTGTCATGGTAGAATTGCGAGAGAGCGGGAAGATGAACAGTGACACCTGAAAGCAGCGTACCTGTCGCAGCTGTCAGGAAGTCACAATGTCGTCCCTACGCGGTGGTGGGATTTTGCGCCTTCTAACCGGCGGCCACCGTGGAAGTTTTATTCATGTCACATATCACTTTTAATTAGCTAATAATTGCATTGTAGCACAGCCTTTTAAATAACTAGGACAGTTAGCATTTTCTTTGGGACGGTTTGACTTCAGGATGGTGGTGAAAAAAGTGATGTTAGAGCCCTGTCATTAAAATAACCATGTTAATGTTGAATAGGATAAAGCATACTGTGTCAAACTATAACAAAGATTGTGTGGTTGCAATCTTAAATATTAATCGGCTGTAGTAGGAAAACCAGTGAAAGACGGCGGAGATGCTGTGATGTTATCACCCACATTAATCAAACATTTAGACATTTGTCAGAGTTTACGTCTGTAAAGACAGAAGCAGATACTTTCTCTCTAAATGCAGCATCTGCTCCAGTTCAAGCATTCATTTCCCTGGACATTTAAATAAGTGAGTCATTGGGATCGTCCTTCCTGTGGCACTATTTAAAGGTGTAAACATTTTGTTTCCCCCTCAGTGGACCCAGATGTGCTGAAGGACCTGCTGTCGTTTATTTTCCTGTAATTTCCAGACAGCGTGCGCTGAGATAATGTTTTCCATTTCATCTGCGCTGCTGCTGCTAATTCCATTGTGAGGCCTTTTTCAGAGGAGCCCCGCTAATCCACTCTGGCAGCCCGGAGATAGGTGCACCCGTCGCCACGGAGACGCTGTCGCCACGGAGACTGACGTCCAAGCGGGGGACGGTCTTGGGAGGGTGGGATGTCCAGAGGCTGATGGTGCGTGCGTGCGTGCGTGTGGTCACAGTGGGGGAGCCACAGGTCTGTCAGTATATTTAGAAGAGCCGTCTGGTCAGAGGTGACGCTTCAGTGTCATTAGATTTACTGCCACAGCTGCCCGAGCTCAACGTCTTTCACTTATTTTGTTTCATCATCAACGTTACACCGGTGTCCACTGTGCAGGTGGAGAGCCATAAAATACCCTTATAGATGTTAAGTGTTTTTATGTGAATGCAGGCTTGAAAGCAAATATTTTAAATGTTAAAACTATTGAAAATAAGGTGGACGTAACTGGATTCAGACACTGCTAACCATCAGATTATGAAATAACCGACGTACCAGAGCACCCCCCTCCCGTCTGTCGTTAGTGGCCGTTTTGCCACTTACTTACTTACAGGTTAACCTGACAGATCCTAAACTCAAGTATTTTGTTCATGCTGTAGATAGAGGTTGTATGAATCTTTCCCAAAGTTTTCTGCCACAGCAGATCCACAGGACACTGTTCTGCAAAAAAAAAAAAAAAAACAATACTTTTCATAATAATTTGGAAAGGATCAAAGAAAACCTTTTAAGTTATATTTTCTTAAAACAGAGCTATTCTGTTTTCATATACTATATTCCAGTTACTTATTTCAGTGTTGGCTTACTGTAGCCTCAGTATGCGCTGTACTGCTGTATTATGTTCAATAATAAAAAATAAAATAAGTGTCAGGTCAGACTATTAACCAACACCTTTATTAAAGGATTCAGTGCAAAAAGATTTGGTTGGGACAAAAGTAGCTTTTTATTTTCCAATGTCAAATCCTAAAATCGGTCATTTAATATAAAAGATTGACTGACTGGTAAGCCAGAGCAGCTCACCAGTACAGTACTAGTTCTTGAGTATGTAGTGTGCTAGTATACTTTAAATGAATGTTTATGTTGTCTGATTTGACCAGTTTGGAGTCTGATGTGGGCTCAGTCACACAAAGGGATTTTATACTGTATGTCATCTGACCTTTCTGTTTCTCACTTGTCTGTCCTACCTGGGCAAAAAAGAAAATCGTCACAACTTAACTTACAACCGTTACTGTTTTGGTTTAGTTTCCTTAATCAGTCTCTCTCAGACATGCTGCTGGACCTCAGTGATCTCCTGCAGGTAAGTTTCAAGACTTTCAAGACAGTCAAATTAAAGCTAGAGCTGTTACTAATGATTATCTTCTTTATTGATTATTCTGCTCATTTAGTTTCTTGATTAATTAGAAAATAGTTTAAAATGTCCATCACAATTTCTTAGAGCCCCAAGGTAATGTCTTCTAATGTCTTGTTTAGTCGAACAGCAGTCCAAAAGTTCCCAAATATTTAATAGCATAATGTAAGACAAGAAGAAGTAGCAGCAAATTCTCCCTTTGGACCTGAAACCATCAAATATTAGACTTAAATCATGAATCGATTGTCAAAATGGTTGCAGATCAATTACATTTTTATTAGATTAATCAAATTATTTCTGCAACTCTTTCTTTAATCGATTGACGATTCATTTTGTGAAAATGTTGTACAATTTGATGGAGGCATGAGTACCCTGTGTATAACATCAAATCCTAAAACCTGTACCTTAATACAAAGGCTCTGCCTTACACGTACAGTTGAGTTCTTACCAGGTTTTGAGTACATACAGTAGAGTGCTCACATTGAAAAAGTAACATTTATGTATACTTTATTATAAGAAGTTTCAACCATAAAACATGGCATTTTTTGCTTGAAAATTTAGTTATATGATGAATCCGTTATCAAGAGTTGCCAATTAATTTGAATTTTTAGATGAATTGACTACTTGGTGCAACTGTAATTTAAACACTGCTGTTTTTTGATCGAGTCACCATTTATCGTCATATAATCTGTGAAAATAAGCCTATAAAAGCTAATGTTAAAATAACTTTTCCAGACTTTGAACTCTTTAATTCTGTCTTTAATGTGTGCTGAAGCCCACCCTGTTATAGCAGCCATTAAATACATACTCCTACCACTCACCACAAGTCCCATAATGCACCTCTGCCTAACCACTTGGTCCTGTAGTCATCTTGCATTCAGACTTTCACCCATGTAATTAAACTTGAGTCGTGCGTGTGCATGTGTAAATTTAGAAAGCCCTCCATTTGTCTGCATATTTAATGGCAGCGGATTCACAGTGAGTCAGGGGTGTGGTGGTGCTGGAGGTGGTGGGACATTTCTCCGAGTCACAGCTGGTCAGGGGCTTTTATTTTTATGCACCCAGCTGTCCTGGAGTAGCCGTGCGGCCCCTCCCCCATCGTCCACACCCAGGCATGAGGAGGCTGGGAGTGGATTAGGAGTGGATTTTGGGTGGGTGGGGTTGTGGAGGTTATTAATGTCTAGCATTTAGACTGCTGCTGTTGCTGCTTTGGCTGTGGGGAGGCCATACTCCACCAATCACATTTTTATTGAATCCGCACCCAGGCAGCTTGGTCTGCTTTGCATTGTTTGGATGAACGGGGAGCTTTGTCAGTCTCCGCCACATAGTTAATCACGTGGAATAAGCACATTGGTCAGGGGCGAGATCAATACTGGCTGTAAAAATCAGCTGTTTTCTGCTAATGTGATAAGCGTTCCAGATTTTCTTCATTCGATCACATGCTCTGAATGTTTTCAACATAAGATGCATATCTCTGCACACATGCGGAGTATTGAGCAACAGGTGCTTTGGAAAGCAAACATGCAGATGATCCTGCATACTGTGCACATATTCAGACACTTTCAGTCTGCCAGGGGTCTCCTCGGGCCATTATTTGATCTCTGGACAGTGTTCAGAATCCTCTCATCCTATAGTTTTCTAGGTGGACATTTGGCTACAGTGGAGACGGTTTCATAATTAAGTTTAGTTCAGGGACAATCCTCATTGTTGAACTGTAGCAACTGTAAATGAGGCAGAAAGCTATTTTCATCTGTTGTATATATTTTAGGGTGCCGTTTCATTTATCCGTGTGTAGGTCTTGCAAAGTTGATCTTTGAGTTGTATTTATAAACTTTTTGAAATACTATTTTATTTAATTATTTTGAGCTTTTCTCCCGTGCACTGGGTTTATCCTGACGAAGCTGTGTGGAAAATGGACTACTTAGTGTTTCGGGTTCAGTATGTCAAGACTCGATTAGCAAGACACGTGGGCCAATTAGACTTTATTTTTATATTTTTGTGTTCTCAACCATCCACTCCAGTAGCATGAAGAAGGCATCTTTTTCTCTCTTCAAGGATGAGATTTAATAAGGATTCAGCTCTGATACTAGATTCAGATTTCAAAGTGGAACTAAACCCTTGACCTACTGTATATGTGAGCCACTTTACATCAAGAAATCCACTTTAAAGAATTTCATTTAGTTTTTTTGGGATAGGCATGATAGTTTATTTTTTAACCAGAGGGAATTTCGACTGAATCCTGGTAACTTTTATTAGATTTTAAGTTGATGTGTATCGGCAGCATTTGGTCCAGAAAGGTTGTGTGAACACATCCAGTCCAATATTTCGGAGAGAGGAAATAAAAGTATAGTATCCAAACACAGGATTACATCTACCAAACTCTAATTTAACTAAGCAGACAACCAGATTTTTATCTGGCAAATGTCAGCATCAGATTTCCTGGGTGCCTTCACCATCTTCCTCTGGTGCAGTGGAGCTGTTGACTTGTTGACAGAAGCTGTTTGGTTCTGTAATCTATGGTAGTTTCTGTCTTTAGCAGAGAGTTGTCGATGCTCACTAATATAACTGGAGCAGCCCTCAGTCACACGGGTCTCCTCAGGAATCCTTTAATTGAAAGTTTTTCTCTTCCACCTGTTGAGACTCTGCTGTGAAGTATCGGGTAACTGCCAGTGTTTTTGATCGTAGAGCGCTTTGAGTTTTGACCCCTCGACCTGGAAAGTTTCACTTAGCCCTGCAGTGGAGAGGGGGATCAATTCTCTTCAGATTCTCCATTCCATCTACAAGCAGCCCCACCGCCGGCAGTTCAAAGTGATGATTAAATTGAATTCAAAGCCTTGAGCTCAGTCTCACTGCTTCTAATATCAAAGTAGAAAAGTTTTCAGACGCTGTCATATTCAGCAATTTATTCGCAATGAACAAAACTCATCAGAGTAGTGAATTTGATACACACCTAATGTAAAGTTCTATATATATTTATGAAAAATAAAATAAAAATAATGCTATATTTACAGTTCAAATCTGCATCTTATTTGGGAATAATAAACATATGCTAAATGGTGTTCAATCCCTTGCACCTTTTATAATCCTTTACAGTTAAGTGAAGACATTTGAGTTGGTATGCATATCATTTTCTGACTTTTGTAAGTTATTCTTTTCCTTAATGTATCGTACTTACCAAAGTAAATGCTGAGATGTAGAAAGCTGAGCAGATATACAGTCAAGTTTATTGGAGCTTTTTTTGCTTCAAAAAGCTGCCTGCTGTGTCTCAAAGCAACGTTGATGAGAGCGCTGAGACTGAACCCGAACAGGTTAACCCCTTAGCGGGCAGCATCCCGTTAAATTTTTACTCAAAAGTCTACAAAATGTACATTATCATTTACTTTAATTCTGCCAGTGAAAACCATTTCACGATCCAGGTATCACTCCAACAGAAGTAGTTTAGAGCATAGAAGACAGGGCAGTAAAAGATCTGACATCACCATGTTTGTGCCGCTGTAAATTTAGTTCAGTATCACTTTGACTAAAATTAACTTTGTGTTAGTAAACTCCAAAGAACTCTCTTTCAGAAAAGAGCAGGGTCATGTCTGTTACTAAAAGGAGTTGAGTACAGCAAGCATTTTATTTTTGAGGAGTCAGTTTCAGGCTTGGAAACAAAAGACGTGGTACTTGTTGCAGGTCATAAACCAAGACATCGAGCTGAAAGACGCTAAATCGCTCTGGAGAACGTATCCATTTGAGTCGTTGTCTTAGTGTAGCTTTAAGATGCTGTAAAGGTGTTGATTTTGTTCCGGAGTTTCTTGAGACTAACAATCATATGTAATGATCTGTTGAGCTGTAATCAGGCCGTCTAGCTTTAAAGCGTCGGCACTTGTTCCACTTCTCCACCACCATTTCTGCCTTTGTGTATACATTCCTTGCTGGAACTTACTTCCCAGAATAGCAGAGGAGCATCTGTGTCCCTGCCCGACTCCAGAGGGGGCTGAGAGCAAGAGTCCGTCTGTCTGCTATCCCTCGGCCTGGAGCCCCGGAGGTCTGGCCGGTCAGTCTGAAGGAATGACAGACATCTGACCCGAGTTCATGACCTGATCCTGCAGCTTTCACTGCCCTTCTGCTTTAGCTTGCCACACCAGAACTTAATTCTGGGCTGTAATGCTGATAATTTGTGGAGGAAATGATAGATGTGCAGCCCTGTGTCTTTGTTATTCGACAGTATTCATCCTTAGATCCTTTCAGATAGATTAGGGGCAGGTCGGGGGGATGCCAGAATTTACTGCCCAGCCTTCTGGAGGTGTTGTGGGTTAAATACAATGAAACATCTGTGAGGGGAGGTGCCATTGTGATAACCCCGATGACACACTTGCCCTCATCCACCCATCCACCGACGCATCATCCACCACCAACTAGCCAGGCTTCTCGCTGCGTAGCCTAGTTTAACTGCACATGCAACTTCCTCATCCCATCCTAAACCAGAGCGTTTGAAATGTTTATGTTTCATTACCCCAATTTATCCAAATTAAGAATTCAATATTGTTTGAAAATGTCCTTCCTTATTTTGAAAAATATAAACAGGTTTTTTTTCTCTCAATTCTAATCTGTTAGTTAACTAAACTTCTCAAACACAGCAGTGGTTAAAGGATAGCTTCACATTAATTCAAGTCTATCTAACAGGTCATCTGTTTCTGGCTTAGAAGGTATTAAAAAGATTTAATTGCATTGTCTTGCATATTTTCTCCTGCCCGCTGTAGGCAGTAATGTTCGCTACAAAATGTTTTATATCCGATTGCAGGCTGTCAGGGGAGATGTTACACACATCTAAACTAAAAGTGGGATTGTTCCAACAGTGGGATTGTGCTGCAGGAGGCTGTTTAATCCTTTTTTGTGGAGTTTCATCAGACCTGCAGCAAACACTGTCACTACTGCAGCTAGGAAACTAATATGTGCAAATGTCGATTTGAGGAAAAACTTGGATGAACATGATGATTTAATAACTGTTCATTTTTTAATCCATCCATGCATTTCTTGCTGTTTCTCTGTAGCAATCTTAAATTGTCATCTTAAATCATCATAGGAATTATTGTTACATAAGGCTGGAAAGTACTGAAAAAATGTAACTAATGGTAGGCCACATCGTCCCTACTGGATTTCCATCATACGTTTTCTGGTATTGTAAAACGGATATTCAGTTTAATTCTATTTGGTATTAAAACTATTTAACTTTGTGAACCTGTAGAAGCCCTGATCTAAATGAAAGACTCACACGCCTTTGGAACAAACTTTTCTAGTTGTGTAAACCTATATAGTGTTTATTTGCTGAGCTGCTGTGGAGGGATTGTAACACAAAGAGGAAATTCATACAAAAAATGACTTAACTTTGGACGATCCCCACTTGATTTGTCAAACTCGACTGCTGAGGCCTCATTTTAGTTCCAGCTAGGTTTAGTCCTGAGGACTGTGGGGTTTTGTTATCTACTTTAGAATCAGGATAGTTGGAATCTCACCAAGAACTTGCCAAAATGAAATATAAAATTAGCAAGGGTTGCTGCTCTTGGTTATTTTCTTGGTCAATTGATAGTTTTTGTCTAAAAACAATAGTGAAAAATACCCAGAGCCCACTGCAGCATCTTTAAATTCCATGTTTTATCCGACCAGCAGTCCAAAGCCCAAAGATGTTCAGGTTACCATCACATAACGCAAAGAAAAGCAGCAAAACCTCACATTTGATCAGCTGGAGCCAGAGAGAAGGATTTGCCATCCTTGCTTGAAAAATGAATGAAGCAATTGAATAAATCAACTGTTAAAGTGGTTGCTGATTAATTTTCTGTCATTGACTACGCGGTTAATCGACTGATCGTTTCAGTTCTAAAGTTGGCAAAGTAAAGAATAAAATCACAGAATAACAAAGAATTGTATGTTAACTTTTGGTACTTAGTATTGCGTCCTTGCAAGCAGTTATGGAAGCTGAAATGTTACCTTCATGTTCGCAATAGTCTTGAGATAAATAACTTCAGTGATAACTCACAAGCAGTTCACCTTTAAGGCAAACAGTCATTTAGCCAGCAGTTGTCCCATTTTTCAGTTGTTTCTGAGGTATTTTTTTTTTTCACCTCAAAGCTCAGTCAGTTATCAAAATAACCGTTTGTCCCTTCACTTTTTGTGCTGTTGTTTTTGGAGAAACAATTGCCAGTGCAGGTGTCTGTGAAAGGTCCCCCTTTAGGTGATTAAAGTACATAAATCGGTCACGCCCTCCTCTTAGATACACACTTCAACCAGCCAAAATAAAAATTACCAAAAACAACTGATAACTGATTTAAAATGTTGACTTTTTATGATCCAAAAGGTGGAAAGAAATATCAGAGAGCCGAGAGCCAATACTATCCAGACACACCGGTGTACCGGTCAGATCTGTAATTTAGATTCAGGAAATCGATCTGAAGGCATACTTTAGAGACATTGTACAATTTCCAAGAGCTGGAAGGAGGAGAGTCTTGACTCTTTAGTATTCGATTGAGTTCAGTTGCAGTATCTCTGTAGAGTTGAACTCAGATCTTTATTTATGAAATAAAGGTCTTCTATATTGCACCATCTCAGTCTCTTGATAATTCATTGATTCCTACTAAGCATCAGAAAAGCCCCAACAGAAGAAAAAGGAGAGTAGAGGAAGGACTGAGTGGCAGATATTTTCATTAGGAATTAATAGAGCTGCAATTTTAGGAGACTGTATTAGGGGGAAAATCCCTTTTTCAAATGGCCCACAGCTTAGCTTTTAATCACACATATTGAAGTGAAACGTTCTGCAACCTTCAGGTCGATTACGTAACCAAAACACTTAACCTGATGCTGACGCAACGGCCTTAATTCATATCCTAATAGTCTGGTTTTTCTCTCTCAAACACACCAGTCATCATCAATCATATCCAACATCTTGTGATTTCAGACTGATGCTCAGTGTTTTTGTCTTTGCTGCTTATCACTTTTTAGAAACCATTGCTCTCCTCCGCAGGTGAACGTCTACGTACTGGGAAAAACCTTCCTCGTTCTGTCCAGAGAGCTCTGCATCAACGCCCCGGCTATAGGTACAGACTTCACTTATCTTCACCTTGTTCTACTGGATTCACTTTTCAGGACTTGTGTTAAGCTTGTTTTAAATTGAGTCCACTCTCCATTTGGCAGATGTCTTATGTAGAGAAGTAATTGTTATAAATATGGCATTTAGTCATCTTCAAATGTCCAAAACTCAGAAGTATTGAATTTACAATGACATAACTCCTTTAAAAAAAGCTGTGAATCTTCACATTTATGAAGCTGGAACCAGAGAACGTTAGGCATATTTGCTTGATAAATGACTTGGACGTCCTCCAGGGATTATTTTTGCACTTCCATAATGTTTAGGGAACTTGAATGTCATGGTGATGAAAAGACGCTATTATGCAAGTCTTCCTGCCACAGCAGATTCACACACTCCTCTCTCCAGATATTATACAAAATACTATCTAATACTGTGCTTAATATTATAGGAACCTGTAAAGCAGGTTCTACTCTGTGCAGGCAGAGCTAAGTTACTAATTTTAATGTAGGTTTCTGTAGGATAAGTGTGCAGCTTATTTGTGAAGATTAACAAAAACTTGATGGATTGATTCAAATCTTAATCAGCAGATACCAATGGATGGGGTTAAAAGCGCCAAAAAACGCAACGCTACTTTTGCATGCGTGCGTGTGTGTTTGTGTGTGAGAAATGGGAACAATCTTTAAAATTAGTCCAGTATTTTCAGCCGTGAAACGGCCTGCAATGTAAGGGAAAATGTTCATTGTCAATTCTTTCCATAATGTTGTCAGACACTTTGAATATTAATCTGAGCCTGTCAGTGGCAAAAACAAGCACTTTTGTGGACATAAATTGAAGGTAATAACTTACATTGTAGCTTGTTTTGCCGCTGCCGACTTCAGCTATCTCGCTTAATACTGGACCAGTCACTCAGACACAAAAACATGGGAAAATAGGGTCCAGGCTGGAAAAAACCCAAAGTTACCCATTAACAAGATGTTCTTGCTCAGGGGCCCCCATGACTCCTTGGGCCCCTGTACTGGAGGCCTAGTGAGTAATCCATCCATAGCTGCAAAAAACTCCTATGTTCTCATAAAAACCCAGGTGTAGTTCACACTGCAGTAACCAGAGGGCACTGCAGTCCCTCAAATCCCCCACTCCCTCTCCCAAAATGATGGGACATCTGTAACTTCAATCACATTATAACCTTTATGTTTTATCATCAGGTGTATAAGCATTCTTGTACAGAACACATCTGGTCATCTTTAACAGCATCAAGCTGTTAACAGTTAAATTGTATTTTACAAAAGACACTGTTTATGAGGCCGTCCTCAAGTGCAAAACAATTATGTTTCTGACAAGATTTCTACTTTTTTTTGCATTCAGAATCATAACACTACATAAGGTTTGCTCCTCGTGTAACATTGCTGCTTAGACTATAGCAACAACATTGTATATAGACTTGCAATTACACAATTGGAAGCGGTCCCTACTTGTTTCAGTTGTGGAGCTCAGCTTGATTACATAACCACAAATGACTCTATTAATGTTGTTTCTACAGCAGCCGCAGCCCTTGAACACAGGCGACAGAGCAAATAACGTTAACCCAGTATTTAAATAAAAAAAATAACATTAAATTAAATAACAACAGCTCCTTGACTTTTAAAATAGTCTCTCAAAGAACTAACCAGGCCATTTAGTGTGACATAGTCAAGTGTCTTTAATGCTACATTACTTTGAAGGCTGGGAGGCGAGGATAAAGCTAGTTATCCATTAGCAGTCCAGAGCGGCTTAGGCATAGAACACAAGCTCGGGGATCTGTCCTCCCTGTACTCCAGTCCCGTTGGTGCTGTCGGAGGAGCACTGGAATTGAAATGTCACCTTCCCACACTGCACCTCCGTCATGCCCTCTTGGCCAAAATAGCTCAGTTCGTTCCCGTCCAGCACGGCACTCACCGTGTAGAACGCGTCCTGCTCCACCTGAACAGGATGCTCGAACCGCACCGGAAACGTACTGCTCGACCCATCCGACACAAACTTTGTCAGGTTCTGCGCCAGGATCACCCCTTGTCTCTTCAGTTCGATTTTGACGCTGTACTCGGCTTTGCTGCCGCTCGACCCATACAGCCCCAGACCGGCGATAAAGATCCTCTTGTCCACCGCGAACTGAATGCTGTCGCACCGGCCGCGGTAGCGCCACTGGTTGCTCCGGTAGGCTGAGGACTGAAAGCGATGGCACCTCTGAGGCACCAAACCCTGCCGCGCAGTCAGAGGGAATTCCAGATCTGGCTTTTTAGCCGCAGTGTACCACAGGAACACATTGTGAGTCTCCTCCAGTGTCAGGATATCACATTGCGCCGCCCCATCAGCAAACTCCTCCAGGCTCATGGATGGGATGCGCACTAAGAACAGCGCCTTGCCAAGCACATTTCTTTTGTTGCGGGTGGTGGGCCCCAGACCCTGTCTCTTGCACTCCGCTGTGGCCCAGTTCATAACAGCATCAAACACCACCACCTCCTTGGTGTTGAGCGTCTCCCTTCGCAGGATGATCTCCAGAGTCTGCAGGTCGATCTCACAGAAGCCCTCGGAGCACAGCGCCAGCTCGGCCTGAGCGTCGATTACCTCCCAGCAGCGCTGCGTTAGCTCCGGCTCCTCGAACAGGCGGCTCTGGGAGAGCAGCACACAGGCGTTCTTGGCCTCCAGGCTCGTTTCCAGGAAGATGACGCAGGCCTTGGCCAGTGCAGGAACGATGTACTTCTTGGCAGCATATAGGGTGGCCAGCACCGTGTCTGCCTCCAGGTCGATCTCATCGCTGTACATGTACCTGGGAGAAACAAAATAACCTTTTAATCACTGTACATGAGCAGAAGTTTAACTTGGCTGGCATTGCTAGATACAACTGTTTATTTAATATTATATTAATAATAAGACATGACTTTGGATCCTTGAAAAACTCTAGGAAGTGCCAATTTCCTCTTGTTTCTAGTATAATTTTCACAAAAAAAGCAAACAATTATTCTTTTTGTGTCCCAAAGAGGATTGTATGATGACTTAAAACATCCTACCCCTTTCAGAAAAAGCCTAACATGAAACAGTTTATGGTGCTGGCTTAGCCAATGCTACTGAATGAGCAACAAAGACAGGATATTTATAACTACTATTCTGTGTATATTTCCCTCAAAGAAAATTGTCAGGCTGTGCATGAGGGAAAAGAGCACTGAGAAAAGCAGCAATTACAGAGCACTGTGCTGCTGTCCCTGCTCTCAGGCGCTCCCAGCATTTTGGCATTCGCCTCTGCTTAGCTTTGGATGAGTAATAATATGCTTTGAAGTGACACTGACTGCGCTTGTCATCTCTCCTTCTGGTTGGCTTTGTGAGGGATAGTGAGTGGCTTACTTCAGCAGAATTAGAAAAGCAGCAGGTTCCACATCTGGAATATGGATCTCGGACTCCTCCTCCGCCAGATCGCCATAAAACATGGCACAGAAGACGGAGCTTCCCACAGCCAGCACATACTGGCGGGGGGACAGACAGATGCGTCAGACACACATGCAACCACAATCACTCAAGTTCAATAAAGGAGCAGGAGTAGCTCTTTTTCAGTAACACTGATGCAGAGACGTACACAACTTCTCTACTCGCCCAACGGATACATTTAACAAACACTGGACATCACTCCATTTAGATCTGACTTTAGGCTTTCTATTTTCTCATAAATCAAAAAACAGTTTTTTCCAACATGTAAAATGTCTTTACCTTGTGTGCTGGAACCTTCTGTGATTCCCCCAAGGGGCCAACAATGAAGTGGACATCAGCCATCAGCTCATTGTTAAACATCAAGGCATTCCTAAAAGCAGAGCAGGTTTCATGAATAAGCCACTATCAAGGATTGTATAATATAAAGTCCTCCCACATTCGTTTTGCCTAGAGACACTGGTTATTTTCATAGGTTTGGGGAGGATATAGAGCAACGGAAGTAGGCCTGGGACTAGAGATGACTTACTTGTCAATTAATCTATTAAGCTATTGTTTTCAGAGCCTATTGTGACATTTAGAATTTTGTTTGCTCCAATCAACTGTCCAAAACCCAACGATACTCAATTTACCATTATAAACCAGAACATATTCCAGTGAATTGTAGCTATGTTTTGCTTAAAAACGTCCTTAAATGAGTAATCTGTTAACCAAATTGTATGCATATTAATCGACTCGTTATTACAGCTCAGTACATAGAACCTGAATAAATGCTAGTATGCACATTGAAACATTAAGGGTAATGTAACTAGGTAATGCTGCAGGAATAGTTTAAATATAAAACACCACTATGCAATTGGGGCTGATGAGAGCACAGCGACCTTACTGCACTTTTATTACTATCATAATTACGCCGTGTGTTAGTGACCTGTCGTTACTTCATAATGATCTAAATGCACTTTATAGTGATCCATATTTCCTGACATATCGCTGCAGGGACTTTTAAAGATATTGTGCGCATACATATGACATTTACTTCAGTTTGTGCCCGATAATCTGGTCCAGTGTATTCAGGAGTTACCTCTCTCTCAGTGTGGGGTGGCTGCACTGCCAGCTCGGCGGGTCGACGTTGTTGTTGTTGATGTTCTGCTGGGTGGTCGGTGTGGTCGCCGCGCTGCTGGCCTGGCTCACATGTACTTCCTTGGTCTTCTCCGTGTCCGCTACCGTCGTGCCGTTGGACAGGTTTGGGTTGTTGGTGTTAGCGGCGGGGTACAACTCCGCAGCCATCTTCTCCTCCTCCTCCTTCTGCTGCTGCTGCTTCTTCTTGCTCGTCAGGGACAGAGTCAGGATCTCATAACATACCGGCAGCCTGCCCGGGAGCTTGCAGACCTTCTTAGACTTTTTCAGGGTTTCTGGAAGTAGGAGTAGATAAGTCAAACACCTCATGATCCGGCCATGATGGAGCAACCTGCAGTCTGCCGTTGGCATCGGCACAAGCAAAGAATCTTCTTCGTGTTAGTATCCGGTGAACTGAATCACTATTGGGGTGCTTGCTCGGCGTAGAATTAAACGTTTTCTGGGTGAAATTCTGCTCCTACAACGCCGCTTTAAAACGGCATCGACAGCGAAGTTTACACGACAACATCTAAATATCCGTTCAGGCCCGGTGGAGTCCGTTTCCTCCTCCGCTTCCAACTTCGACCACAAGCACTTTTTCTCCGTTTCCTGGCGGTCACTTCATCCTCTCTGGACGGAGAAATGTCCACGAAGCGTCGCTTGTTTTCCCTTTTTCAGCGAGTGGTTAATCCGGATACTCGCAGCTATTAAGTCCTTCCTATTTTTCCCACCCCGCCTCTGCGTTAATCCTCACCGATATTTCTCCCTCTTTCTCCGAACCGACTGTCAACCTACACGAAGCCAGCTACGATGTTCTGTTGCTGCCGTCCGCATCCGAGGTAAATAGTCATTTGTCGGGAGTTTTTAAGGTCTGCTCCATTTTTCTGCTTTTTTTTCCCCCGTCGTGATCTCCTCGGACGCCCAGGGCTCGCTGAGGACCAATCGGATTCCCGCATGGTGGTGACGTTAGGAGAGCCGAAGCGCCTCCCCTGGCAGCTCCGCAGACTGCGTCACCGGCTCAACCGCTCCGCCTCTGTCCCGCTGATTAAACCCGGTGGAAAGATACAAATAAAAATAAAAAAGGTCTGTTAAATATGACCCTCCACTACAGCATAGTAATGAGGAGAAATAACCCAGAAACGTAAAGCAAAAAAACCGTGGTGGGAAAAAGTACTCTTTTACTCAATTAAAACTAGTAGTAGGCTACTACAGTGTAGAAATTCCAGTGATGGAGGAGGTATTCAAGCTCTACTACAAGTGAAAATCATGCATTTTATTAAGTTAAATCAGAAAATTGTACTTAAAGTATTAAAAGTACTCAATGCAGAAAAATGTCCCCTGTGACTGTTATGCTATTATATCATTATTATTACTCTGCGTTGATGTAAAAGCGGGAATTTACTGTTGTAGTTTGTTGAGATGGCGCTCATTTGGGACAATTTTGTATAAAACTGCAACTACTTATTATTTCCATTATCGTTTCAGCTGCAAATGTATAAACTTTGGGCAGTGGAATTTTAACCAAACCTCATTTTATAAGTTTTGTGTGCAGAAATCTTATTTTGTAGAGTAACTAAAGCTGTCAGACAAATGTAGTGAAGTAAAAAGTACAATATTTGCCTCTAACATGTAGTGGAGGAGAAGTAAAAGTAGGCTCTCAATATATTGATAGAAACAGACAAACAATGCAGTTTAAACGAAACAATATAAACGTATAGCAATTTTGTACAGGCAAGTAGGTTTGAAAATAAAAAAGGAGAAAAAAAATCCTCACTTAACTCTATGGGCCCGCAGGTGTCGTGTAGGAAAGGGTGCAAGTTAATCAATCTCATGTGTGCGTTCAAAATAACATAGCAGTGACAAGTTTGTGACACATTTTTACAAGATGTCAAAAGATAACACAACTTTGTTTAACTGGCAAAATCCAAACTATATCCATGTGTACTTTTCTGCTGCTGTATATATCATGTGTCTATCTAACACTCGATGATTCGTTAGTTAGCGTACTGCAGCAGTAGGAACTGAAGTTACAGATAGTTGTGGCTTCTTGAGTAGCTCAGCTAGCATTTGGTTTAGATGTTCCTACAAATACTGACCTCCTTCCTTCATAGTAATATTGTTAGGTAATTACATCCCAAAATATGTTTTATTTATAATGGCCATACATCAGTGGTGAAAGAAGTATTCAGGTCCTTTACTTAGGTAAAAGTACTAATACTGTAAAAATACTCTGTTACAAGTAAAAGTTCTGCATTGAAAGTGTTAAGTAAAAGTATGTAAGTATAATTAGGAAAATGTACTTAAAGTATTAAAAGTAAAAGTACTCAATGGAGAAATCTTCACATTTTAGAAAGTGTAAAGGATCCAAACAGTTGTGTGTTTAATGGTCTAATCATCTCAGCTGGACTTGTAGGCCGTTATATTGTTGGGTAGTTTCATGTATAATAAAACATCAGATGTTATAAACTACATGCGTTTTGTGTGCAAAAATCTTAATGTGTAAAGTAACTAGTAATTAAAGCTGTCAGATGAATGTAGTGGAGTAACTGCCATACCTTTTGCCAGACATGTTTACAACGTCTTGACAATGCTGTTTACACTGTAGTTTACGGTTCAATGGAACCATAAACTATAACCTCTAAAATCACCAGATAGTTGAATCATCACCTCACTAAAATAATAAAAAAGGATAGGAAAAAAAAAACAATATTGCTGCAATACACCCATGTATAGTGGTAAGTATAAATAAGAATGACCCTTTATCCTTCTGGGAATGCTACAAGGCAAACGAACACATTTTATGAACTCCAGAATCAATACTTTTCTTACCACTATTTTTCTTTTTTTTTTACCACCATGTGAAACCCTAGGCAAGGCAAGTTTATTTATGTAGCAGACAACTCGGATTCCAAATGCTTTACATTAGCATAAAAAAGCATAAACATTCAAAACAAATAAAATGGAAAATAACACAATTTCTAAAAGACAGAATACATAACAATTAGTAAAAACACAATAAATTTAGCGCAGAAGTATAAAAATGTAACATCTTTAAATGAACTTGTGAAAGGCACTGGCAAACAAAAGTGTTAAGCTAGATTTAAAAGACTAATTGTACCCCGAAGTCTTTGATGGTTTTATCTTTGTTATTTATGTGGATAACTAACCAAAGAAATATTTCAAATGGCGTTGGTGGAGTTTGAAATCATTCAATGTGTCTGTGTCGTTGTACTGCTGCCTGTCTTGGCCAGGACACTCTTGAAAAAGAGATTTTTACCAAACTCTCCATCAAAGAAAAATAAACTCATAGACCAATTTCTTCACCTACAGTACCAAAAAAAACCCCAGAATGTATTGCAGCTCCAAGTCCGTTTTGGAGTTTTTGAGAGACAGGCGTAGCTTCCCCACGGCTGAATGATAACCCTTTAATGCTATACATACATCCCTGCTCCCACATTTGATTTGAAAGGAGCAAGTTCACGGCCCTTCTCTGGGGGTGGCCAAAGTAATTTTGGGGAATGTGGGGAACAGAAGTAGAAGTAGGCGAGGCAGGTTGAGGGGAAAGTGGCTACACGAAAGAGTACACTACAGCCCTCCATCACAGAATGACTCCTGGGCTGTTTGAGCATCACAGATTGATTTATATTCGACAGTGAAAGAGGATTGAAGGTGGATTTTTCTTTTCCTTAAACAGCCTCTTTTTTCTATGGGGATCTTGGCTGGCCTCGCATTTACAGACTCTTCAGTAAAACTTGGAGCAGTGATGGCGAGCTCTGCAGACGTATCATTACATGGTGCATGGGGGGGGGGGGGGGGAGAGATCAGTCTGGATCTTATTACCAGCTGGCTCTACCAGCTTTCCACTGGACTGCTCTTTAAATGCAGCCACTGACTTCAAAGATATTTGACTCTGTTGTCATAGACGGGGCACGCAACTCTACTTTTGTCTCCTGGCTACAGCGGGAAGACGACTCCTTCTAATTTGAGTATTAAATAAGGTTTCTTTGTATGGTAAAATCATTTTTTAGAATACATCAAAACGTCAAACTGCCCAGCTGCCGTGCAGTTTCATGGCAAAAGCAGGTGGTTCTGATAGCTTTCTTTTCTTCAGCTGTAGTATTTTCCATAAAGTTTACGATATGATACACTGTGCAAGTTTCTCAGAGACATTGGAGAAGCAAGAGGCTTGTGATTGGAAGGTTGCCCGTTCAAATCCTTTCGCCAGCTGTGAAAACCTGGACAGAGACACTGAATGAGAAACAGGCTGCTTCGAGGGGCACTTGAGCTAAATGCTAATCCTCAAGTTCTCCAGTGGAGCTAATTAGCAGCCAGCAGTAGGATCCTGGTTTTACTGGGAAGCTCACAGGTGCCAGTAAGTTTTAATCTGTATAAATCAGAAGCAGACAAACAGCATTTTCTTTGGTCTGAAGCAGAGTGGGAAAAAAGATTACTCGGTTGAAAATCTGCTTTTGGTTTGTTTACTGCTCAGACACGAACCAGGGCGTGTAAACAAAAGTCACATGAACACACAAGTAGCCTGTTTATTGGACAGAGTTTTGGTTAAAGAGCCATCCTGAGAGAGATTGGGCAGCATAGCCTGAAACTTGAGCACGCCATGATTTATCCTCTCCAGCTAATCACACATGAAACAAAAGCTGAATGTGATCATTTAGACCCAGAAACCGTGTTCTGTGCTGCAGTTGCTTCAGTTGTCATCACTCATTCATTCTCACTCCCTGTATAATGTACTCAATATTTTCCCCTATAGTGAGCAGTAAAATGACTACGAATCATTAACTTTTTGTGTCATCACACTTTAATTGTTGCAGAGTGTTGTGGTTGTGTGCAGAAAGTAGTGTACATGCCATGCACACTACTTTTTTTAAATTTTTTATTACATTTTATGGGGGCGCCATATAGTGAAAACATTTATACAGGGTCATTTTAATGCACTATATAGTAAATATGGTGTGATTTTGGACACAACCCTAATAATATAAATAATAATCATAATAATCATAATCATAATAATCATAATCATAAAGTCATCTATCTATATTAAAATGGCTTTATAAAAAAAAAGTTACATCTCGCAGTGTTGCAAGAAATCTTTTAAAATCTTCTTCTGTGTCCAGATCTGTTAAAAAAAACCCATAATTTTTAAGGAGGTCGACCTTTAAAACCTCTTTGACACCTTTCTGTTTAACCAGAAACAGCTCTGAAGTCGCTAGCGCTAATCCCACCAGACTCCATTTAAAATAGCAATACTTTTAGCGTGAATAGAGCCAACATACAGTTGTGTTCAAAATAATAGCAGTCCAACATCACTAACCTCATAAATCAAATTTTTTGGTAGAAGTGATATTTCTACATGGCAAATAATTTACTAGTAAGTGTTGTAGAGTCATAGAAAACCAACAGGCCCAACAGTCATGACATGCATGCTGCTCATTCTGTGTAATTGAATCTGTAATTGAAAGGGGCATGTTCAAAATAATAGCATTGTTGTGTTCAATTAGTGAGGTGATTGATTCTGTGAAGAAACAGGTGTCAGTTATGGCCCATATTTAAAGAAGGAAGGAAGCAAATGTTGTGCATGCTGGTTAAAGTGCATTTCACACTGAAATACTCAGCAAAATGGGTCGTTTCAGACACTGCTCTGAGGAACAGTGGACTTCGATTAAAAAGTTGGTTGGAAAGGGGAAAACATATAAAGAAGTGCAGAAAAGTATAGGCTGCTCAGTCAAAATGATTTCAAATGCCTTGAAATGGCATCCAAAGCCTGAACGACGTGGGAAAAAACGGTCAACTACCATTTGAATGGATCGAAGAATAGCCAAAATGGCAAAGGCTCAACCAATGATCAGCTCCAGGAAAATCACAGAAGACTTAAAGTTACCTGTGAGTACTGTTACGATCAGAAGAAGGCTATGTGAAGCAAAGCTATCAGCTGGAAGCCCCCGCAAAGTCCCATTGCTGAAAAAAAGACATGTACTGAATAGGTTGAAATTTGCCAAAGGATGCACTGACTGCCCAAAGGAGAAATGGGGCAACACTCTGTGGACTGATGAGAGCAAAATTGTTCTTTTTGGGTCTAGGGGCCGCAGACAGTTTGTCCGACGACCCCCATGCACTGAATTCAAGCCACAGTACACTGTGAAGACAGTAAAGCATGGTGGTGCAAAAATCATGTTATGGGGATGTTTCTCATACCGTGGTATTGGCCCTATTTATCATACCAGGGATCATGGATCAGTTTCAATACATCAAAATACTTGAAGAGGTCATGTTACCTTATGCTGAAGAGGAAATGCCTTTTGAAATGGGTCTTTCAACAAGACAATGACCCAAAACACACCAGTAAGCGAGCAAAGTCTTGGTTCCAGATGAACAAGATTGATGTTATGGAGTGGCCAGCCCAATCCCCAGACCTCAATCCTATAGAAAACTTGTGGGGTGACATCAAAAATGCTGTTTCTGAGGCAAAACCCAGTAATGCAGAGGAATTGTGGAATGTAGTTCAATGGTCCTGGGCTGGAATACCTGTTCACAGGTGCCAGAAGTTGGTAGACTCCATGCAACACAGATGTGAAGCAGTTCTCAGAAATAATGGTTATGCAACTAAATATTAGTGCAGTGATTCAAAGTAAAGCAAACCCTTGAGACATGTTTCAGTTTATGCAGTAAATGTTTGAGTTTGTAAAGAAAAATGCAAATACTGCTATTTTTTTGAACAGCCTAATATTCCCTTTTCTTCACTTTCTGTAAAGGTATAACACAAACTTGATCAATGTTGGTCATGTTTTGATTTGGAAATGAATGTGCAGTGTTCCCAATGCATTGATATTATGGAATTAAAAGCTATTCTAAGGATTTTGAGCATTATTCACTTTTTTAAACACACTGCTATTATTCTGAACACAACTGTATTTTCACATGAAAATAAACACATAGTTTACTTATGTGTTTATTTTAGGGCTGTCAAACGATTAATTTTTTAATCGCGATTAATCGCTGAAGTTCTATAGTTAATCGTGATTAATCGCATATTTTATCACATGATTAAAATTCTATTATTTTGCATTTCATAACAGTTTTTAAGTACATATTAACAATCGAAAGCAATTTTTACCAGTGTATCTTGATTGAGAATCAAATGAATGCAAAGTAAGTTACTTTATGAACTTGTTTTTAAGATTTGTAATTATTTATTTACTGTAAACAAAAGAAAAATGTGTGAATCTGTCATTATTGCACAATTCCTCCAAGTACCTAACTAAAAAACTAAAAATCCCTATCCTTACTAGAGTCAATATATTGTTTAGTAACTCCTAAATAATGTTGATTACTCACTGACGTCCAGTGATCACCGGTAAATGAGCAGCTCATTTCTGCACAAGTCCGTGTTAACACAGCCCATCTCCACTCTTACCCGGTGACCGAGAAACAGGCTGGATCGTCCGGTACACTGTTGTTTCCACAACAACAAAAACACAGCAGTCTCTGAACTCAGGTTGGGAGTTTCTTTGAAGTTGGATGTAGTCCAGTTTTTGTCTAATGAGCGGACACTTGCAAGCAGGATTGATGGAACAGGTGGCCGGCTAGCGTTAGCTTTCCACCTAGCTAGGTTATACTCCAGCCCCCGTTCGCATTTCACCGCTGAGGATGTCCCCCCGTGATCGCCCGCTACTGCCGCTGCAGCTGCTCGCTCTGGCTGCCGCAGCTGCAGCTGCTCGCTCCGGCCACCGCTGCTGCCCGCTGGTCAAACTAACCTGTACGGCGGGCCACAGCAACCTCTTTTTTCCGAACATTCATCTCTCCCCCGCCCCCCAAGTATCGGTGGTCTAGCATCACGTTAACTGTACTACTGTGCTTAGCTCCGTAGGTGGTAGCTCAAGCTTGACATGCTTCGGTGATATTTTAATTCGGCTTTACACAAAAGCGTGCATATGGCTTTCGACTTGTGTATGAGCCGTCCGGGAGTTTTGGAAAATAAAAAGCTCCATTCAGGATTTCATTGCTGCTGTCTTTCTCCATCATGCCTGCAGCAGCAGGATGTGTTACGAGGAAGTATGGCAGCTTGATGATAAGTAACGGTGCTGCAAAGGGTCAAAATAGTAGCCTGTTAGGCACGACGCAAAGCCGAGTGAAGTGTAAAATAAATTAATAAATGCAGGCATGCGGTTAATGCGATTAAAAAAATTTAATCGCATCGGCCCTTAATCGCATCGCGATTAACGCGTTAACGCATTAACGCTGACAGCCCTAGTTTATTTCAACCAAAACTAGAATTGTAATGGTTGGAAAAGTGGAAAGATGACCCAAAATGGCTTTTCATAGTTTTATTTTGTTTTTGTCGACTTTGTGTATTTTACGATGCTAAATTTTTTTATTTACATGGAGTCTGGTGGGTTTAGCGAACGCAATTTCGCGGATGTTTCTATTTAAAAAAAAAAAAAAAAAAAAGGATCTTACTCTTTAACAGAAAGGTCGGCCTCTTTAGAAATCCTTTCCATAATGTTGTCAGACACTTAGAATATGAATCTGAGTCTGTCAGTGGCAAAACAAGCACTTTTGTGAAGGTAAATACAAGCTGGACAATTGCCCTATTAACTTACATTGTAGCTTGTTTCTCCGCTGCCGACTGCAGCGATCTCGCATAATACTGGACCAATGTCAAAGGTTGTTGTTCCCATCAGTCACTTAGACACAAAAACATAGGGAAAAAAGGGTCCAGGTTGAAAAAAACGGTTGTTATCCTTTAACAAGATTACACGCATTTGGCAAGTCTTTTTTTCTCATCGACAACATTTTAATAAAAAACATTCCTGTCTCCACCAGACCCGTGCCTGTACATTCCCCGCTTCGCCCAGCTACTAGAATTTGGGGAGAAGAACCACGACGTGGCCATGACGGCCATGAGGCTGGTGCAGAGGATGAAGAGGGACTGGATGCACACGGGACGAAGGCCGTCGGGACTCTGTGGAGCAGGTAACCATGACACGAGGTGGCCAAAGATAGATGGAGGGTTTGCTGGCAGCGGCCCGGAGGCTCCGAGCAGCGAGTCTGTCATTAGAGGATTCTTGGTTTCAGTCCTCTGAGAAAAATCTGAGGAGAGAAAGTGATTAACGCTCTGTGCTCTGTTGGCATTGAACATCAAGCTGCCCTTAGGATACTTCCCATTCTGACCTTACAGTACAACAACTTCACAGTTCTCTAACAGGGATGAACATAAGTGGATTTCATAACTCTGACTAGTTTTTACTTTGCAACCGGGGATTATATCAATGTGAGGGAGGGAGTCAGTGAAAAGAGTTACAAACCAGAATGAGTGAGAGCTCAGGGGGGAGATCAACAACAAGAAGTTGTTTTTGTGCCCTTGAAACTGCATGAAGCGCAACATAAATTAATGGAAAATGTTTAAAATTCCAACAAGCAAGCTTGTTAGCTTAGCTTGCAAGTGCAGGATTAGCTATTTACATTCACTTCACCTCTAAAAAGTAGTTTTACTGGTTTCCAGCAAGTTGTTCTAAGTGTAGGTAATGATAATATCCATATAGAAGATGTCAGAGACGGTGTGGCACTGAGTTTCTGCCCCTTGCTTCGTGGGCATAAGGCCCATCAGGCATCGGGCCTTTTAACTGTTTGTTGGTTGTCTGCCAAAGGCGAGTAGGTGAGGCCAACCTGCCAGCACCTGCCTACACTTATCACAGCTGGTCTAGTGTTGATTTTCCACCCTGGCCATCATTGTGAGTTTATAAAACAGCTGACCTCAAAGCTTCTCCTCCCCGTGCTGTGTGTCTGCTGGTGTCAACCTGAATCCACTCGGCTTTGATGCATTACCAGCTAAGACGTCCTGAAATCGAATGACGGGCTTACTTCCTGTTTACGCGCAGGGTTTCAATTTTCGTCTTTCTCTGTTCCTCTGCTGCATTTCCTGAATAATTAATTTCTTATAAATCATTGAGAAGGGTACAGTCGGATGGAAGAAGGAAAAGGTTCTTCCCAAATATGATGCAAATATAGCCGTTGATGAACCAGCAACATGTATCTGCATAAAACTTCAAGGACAAAGGAGTGTATGGATGTAAAGTATTCGTTAACTCTGCATTAAGAAAGGAAAAGCAGCTTTGAAGTTACGTGGATTCAAGGTAACGGCAGTAATATGTTTGAGAGAGTCGTCAGCAGAGCTAAAAAGCCATCACTATGGCTGTTAGACGTGTGCATGTAGAAGTAGAAGCATGCATCTATCTTTTAACAGGCTCTTGAGCGAGGCAACTCTAATGACGGTTATATAACTGTTCCCCTTCAAGGCTTGCACTGCAATTCATTGCATAACATTAGTGTTACTCTTTTTGAAAACTGGGGGTGGATTATTGGCTCTGCAGGCTGAGGTGCTCCTGTCCCGTCGGCTCTGTCCTGCAGTCTTCAAGGTGTTCACACAGAGGCGCCTACAAACCAAACATAATATTTTTACTATACAGTTTTCTGGAAAAGGCAAAGCAGCTAAGCCTTTTAGCAACATTTCCTTTCAATGTCTGAAAAACTTTGCCGATATTGACACGTTTTATTGCGTTTATTTTTAGATTCTCTTTGAGAAGTCTGTCTTCCTTTTTTTGGGGTTGCTTTGCAGTGTCGGCAGTTGTTGCCAATGCTGAAATAGCAAAGTTTTCTGCAGGATTTTCCGCCAGTGAATCAGGCTTTCACCATCTGAAGGGACGTGAATGCGCATTTTCATTAGAACAGCCAATCAGAATCAGAAAGGGCTTTATTGCCAAGTACGTTGCACATACGAGGAATTTGTCATGGTGTTGTTGGAGCATGTCACACATACAAATATAAGAAGGATAAAAAGATATAAACAATATAAGTATAAACATATACACACAGTATGTATTAATAACGATAAAATAAATTTAAATAAATAGTAAAATAAGTTAAACAGTAGTGAAAAGGGACGCTACAGCAGAGTAGGTACAGTGGCATGAGGAGCCAGAGGTGGGGTGTGGAGAGAGTCAGGGTGGATTCCGGGCCTTGTTTAGAAGGCTAGTGGCGGAGGGGAAAAAACTGTTTATGTGGCGTGAGGTTTTGGTCCTGATGGACCTCATCCTCCTGCCAGAGGGGAGTGACTCAAAGAGCTTGTTTCTGGGGTGGGAGGGGTCAGCCACAATCTTTCCAGCACGAGTCCTGGTGGCGTATAGGTCCTGGAGCGGCGGCAGATTGCAGCCAATCACCTTCTCAGCCTCTCTTCGCAGCGTACCAGATGGTGATGGAGGATGTGAGGATGGACTCAATGATGGCTGTGTAGAAGTGCACCATCATTGTCTTTGGCAGGTTGAATTTCTTCAGCTGCCGCAGGAAGTACATCCTCTGTTGTGCTTTCTTGACGAGGGAGCTGATGTTCAGCTCCCACTTGAGGTCCTGGGAGATGGTAGTTCCCAGGAAGCGGAAAGACTCCACAGTGTCGATTGTGGAGCCACAGAGGGTGATGGGGGCTGGTGGGGTTGGGTTTTTTCTGAAGTCCATAACCATCTTCACTGTCTTTAGAGCATTGAGCTCTAGGTTGTTTTGCTTGCACCAGGTCACCAGGTGGTCAGCCTCCCACCTGTAGGCGGACTCGTCTCCATCGGAGATGAGTCCGATGAGGGAGGTGTCGTCCGCAAACTTCAGAAGCTTGACGGACTGGTGACCGGAGGTGCAGCTGTTGGTGTACAGGGAGAATAGGAACACTCTTACTCTGTAATGACCTGTGATTGGCCAAAGTCTCCCGTTACATGCTAGATCATCTAAAGCCTGAAAACAGAGTCAAGAGGAAGTCTAGTTTTCTCTTAGACCACTTGAATTACAATACACAGAAATATCTCTGTTCTGTTTTTTGTGGTGTGAACCATTTATGTAGTTTTGGGATGCCATAGGTTGAGTTGTAAATAATGTGTAGGGACAGACATTTAACCTGATTGTTAAATCTCATCACAGTGTTTTTTTTTTTTTTGTGTTTTCAGCTCTTCTCGTTGCCGCTCGTATGCACGACTTTCGCCGCACTATCAAAGAAATTGTCAGCGTTGTAAAAGTGTGTGAAACCACGCTAAGAAAAAGGTGGGTGGTACAAGTTTTTGATGTTTTTGACATGGACATTTTTCACTTGAAAGCTAACTTGTTGGATATTGGATGACGTTTGATAGTTCTAATTCAGCAAGAACATTCTGACAGTTAAAGTATTGAAGGAGGCTTTCATACTCTGGAGTTGGCTTGTTTTTTAATGGTGCATAAGCGAGCAGGAGATTCATTATTTATATTATATTATTTTTTTTGGACTGCCGGTGTCCTAAATTATCAGCCCCAGTGACCCAATTCTGTGTTTCATCCTAATTTGTTTGTGCTTTTTATTTGATGATTTTGCCTGTTGTCACCCTGCAACTTCTCCTGCATTAGACTGATAGAGTTTGAGGACACACCCACCAGTCAGCTGACTATCGAAGAGTTCCTGAAGACCGATCTGGACCAAGAATGTGACCCGCCCTGCTTTACAGCCGGACTGAGGAAGAAAAAAGTCCACCAGGTATGGACTTTTAACACACATAGTATCAGGAAAAACAAGCTAGCATGTGTCAATCATATCATAAAAAAATACATGCTCACATCCATGTTTTTATCAATCATTTTTCCCCTCGGGTAATATTAAAATTTCATCTTATATTTTCTTGATGCATTCTTGATGATTCATGCAGCCTGTAGGCTTTCTCCAATAATTAATGAAGGGTATTAACCTCTAAAGTAAAACTGTCAAGGATCCGTCGTATAACTATATTCTGTCTTAACTCTGTAATCGTTTCACCCTGTAGTCACTGTTTGGAAAAAAATAAGCTTTTATTCTTTTATTCAACTTCTCTCCTTTGTCTCCCTCCCTCTAGCTAGAGATCGAGCTCAAGAAGAAGATGGATGACGTTGAAGGTATGATAGCGATATCCTTATCCTTCGTCTGTTTGCCAACATGTCAAAGGCATCTTGACTCTCAGAGCACTACCTTTCTTCTTATTTTACAAAAATGAATCCTCTTAGCTGTTCAGGGTAGTTGGACTCCCATTCATTACACTGACAAAGGCAGAGTTTGGTAACATTTTCCTATTGTGTTGGATGTTTCTGCCAGTTGGCTGACCTTGACTAAGTGCACTACAGTGTTGGCTGTCGTCAAAGCGAGAAAAGAAACCAAAACACTGCAGCACATTTTTTTTACATGATTGAGTTTCAGCACGCCATGTAATTAACTTACATGTTATATTGTAATTATGGGAGATATCATTTAAAGGGTTAGAAAAGTTCCCGCATCTCACTTTCTACTTTTCATTGTTGCATGTAACGTTGTTGATCCAGGAATCATTCCATTTTTCATTGTTGTCTTCAACAGATGAAATTCAAGGCTTCCAGGATGAAATAGACTCAGAGCTTCAGAACAATCGACCCAAACTAAGAGGAGTCTACGCTGCCTACACTAAAGAAGGTACTTAGCAGAAAGGAGTTTGTTAAAGCAAGATGCAAGAAAAGGTCTCTGTGTGTCTCTCAGCTTATCTGTCAAACTATTTAGTTTTGTGGAGTGTATAAATGGCTGCACATTTGTAGTCTTTTTGAAAACTATAATTGAGTAACATGAGATTTGATGTGTCAGTAAAAGCACTAAAAGGAATATAGCAGCATAAAACGACAAGCTGTTGACTCGAGTTGAGTGGGTCGCCAAACATCACCGGTGTAACACACACTGCCATGTTAATATGTGATGGTGCTTTTATTTATTACTCTGTCAGACACACGCACACACACACACATACTCGTACCCCCCTCTTTCCACTCTGGGGGGGGGGGGGGGGGCGCAATGTTGCTCTTCCAGCTGGATCATTCATCATTTCTGTTATTAGAGATTTTTAAACCGTAATTTGGTTAAAAAGAACCCCATATTTCTGATACAGACATTATGAAAACGGGTCAAATTTGTCCCAAGGACAACAGGAGGGTTAAAGGGATACACTGAACACCACATACATTTTCTAACCTGTATCGCTATCCGTGTCCCTCTCCCAGGCGGCGATAAGGACAACGGCGACACCCTCTCCACATCGTCTAAGACAGACCCAGACTGTGAGGAACCAGAGGAGGAAGACGTGCTTCAGGCCGTAGCCAAGCACTTTGGCAAAGACCTGGGCGAGCTGACGCTAGAGGCCCTGCTGAAACTGGAGCGGAAGAGACCAGAGGAGGAAGAGGAGAACCAGGAGGAGGATGTCCCGAAACGAAAAGCCCCGTCGCTGGCGTCCATCCTGGGCCCGATGCCCACAGCAGCCACTCTCGGCCTCCCCGAGTCCATCGACCACTGCATTGGAGACGGGAAGGAGAACGGTGAGTGCAGCCTGGCTTTTTTTAAATCTGTTTTTTCAGACTAGAGGCCTCATTTTTAGGCAGAACAATCCCATTTGGTATCACTTTACCTGAAATCAGATTAACTAGATTGGAAGTTTTTCTTGGGTTTTGTCACAGAGTCCTGATTTCTGGGGCATGGTAATCTGATTTGTTGGCAAAAAATAGCTCTCAAGCTTCTCTCCTGGCACTGTTTTTAGATTTGTTTCTTAAACGTCATCTGTTTGCGCTTTGATATACTTATCTTCTTTTGCATTTTGGATGTCATCAGTGTAATCCAAGCAGAGGGAGAGGAATGGTGGGTGTATTTAATGCATCACATACAGTAGTATGTAAAGTAATCTGGTGTTTTTAAAACATTCAGGCATTATGTTGTTTGATTTAGCAAACGTCTATCTAAAAGCTTTATGGTCTGATGGTCTGACTGGGAATGCTGAGGTGATACCGTTCATCCTTTGCTGTGTCTGGTACCTACTGTATCCCCATAATAACCCATAATCAAGTTAAAGAATGCTCTCTCAGGTTTAATTGTCGTAATTAACTCTGCTCCAGGATGAAATTGACTGAGCTGTGTTTGAAATTTGTCATCCCTTATTATGTATAACCCTGTTTAGTACGCCGCAGACAGATAGGGAATGTGTGGGAGACGTTCAGGAGGTGAGGTAGCAGAGTTTCTCAACTCTTGAGGTGGATTTGTGCCAAAATACTGCAAGTTGTTGTTTTGTTTATTTGCAGCACATTCAGCTACGTCTCTCTGGAGAGGTTGTCTGTCACTTGTTTGTGCCGAAGCGAACAATGGCATTATACTCGGGTGAAGCAAATTACTGCACCAAGACAGGAAAAATAACTCTAAACAGCATGATTGGTTAGGTGAACATTACCTGTAAAATTATAAAGAAAATTAAAAAAGACTTTGAAGTTGAAGTCTACTTCATTTAAGCGTTACTTCACATGGACTTAAGCCTTTGGACTTAAAATTACTTTCTATCCTTTCCATCCTTAATGAAAAGATCCTGTCATAAAAATTATGTGCAGTGAATAAACTATATTTTCCGAACAACAGATATACAAATCTTGTCTGACTGCAGCCAATCACGTTGCACAAGCAGGAGGTAAAGGTACATTTGGCAGCTCCGATCAGCAGATATATAATGACATGTTTAAAGTTTAGGACTTGGTCCTGACTTGGACGTTACTTGTGATGCAACATCAGTGTGACTGCTCGTATTCAGCCTTTTCTTCATGTCTCCTTAATTAGTCCGTCGCTCAATACTTTCTGACTTCCCCACCCTGTCTGTGGCTCTCAGCTCCAAGCTTTCACAAAGATATAGTTTCTTCTTTTTTTTTTAAAAAAAAAAAAAGGTTCAGTGATTTTCTAAAACCGCTAATCACTGTGGTTTTTATCAAACAGAATCCACAGTTGGTACTGTATTGTAGTGAGTGTTTGTGGCAGCAGGACTGTATGAGGGATTGAGTCAGAATAACGTGTGTGTGTGTGTGTGTGTGTGTGTGTGTGTGTGTGTTTTAATGGTGATGAAGGAACATGTCAGCCAGTGCAGCAGTGTGGCTCACTGATGCGTTTCTAACAGCAATAGAGCTCTGTAACACCGAGGAAGAAGATATATCAGGCTGTGATACACACACAATACTTTTTAGTAGATACATTAATTATTGTTTTGGTGTTGTCTGTGGATTTGTAGATCTAAAAGAATATTTCAACACACTTATCCTTGCGACGTTAGTTCACATGTTGTGCAGCCAGGTATCGTGAATAAAGAGCAAACAAGAGCAGACTGAACTTTTCCGTCGCGGTAAACAAACCGTAGGCGTGATCACACCCTCTGTCAATATGAGTTATTAACAGTTGCAAAAATAAAGCAGCTACAGGGATCCATCATGCGTTGCCTATAATTACCTAATTACGCGAGTGGGATGTTCTGCCCGGCCTCTATCTGGGTGTGCAGAGGCGGTGATGGATGTGAGGTAATGGTGCCATGCAGCTACATCTGCCCCGATGAGGAAACCTATGTTTTTATGGCTCTGAGCGGGGGGATGGGGGGGTCGGGAGAGGCCAGGGGTGGGAGGTGAAGTGTGTTTTGATGGATAGATGGATGTTGTGAGGGAAGGGGCGATGAGGTGGTCTAATGTTTGGAGAACATCCTGTAACTTAAAGGTCACAGGTTTGAGGCCTCTTTGTGTCCATAAATATTGACCTGGGCCTCATGTCAGATCTGATACTGTACATACTATATGCAACCCCACCAACACTGATCCCTACCATTAACCTGTTTATATTTGTATGAACACTGTCAACATGATTTTGGCATTTTTGATATTGTGTATATTTTGGATTTACACTCTTTATATTTGCACTCTTCCCACTTTGTGTTGCAACTGCTGCAAAGAAATTTCCCTCGGGATAAATAGTTTGGTTTTTTTTTTAATCTTTTTATTCTCCACAATGATCCCACAGAGAAGTTAAGAGCTTTGTCATGAACACTCTAAAATATTAGAAATAATAAGGAATGGAACCAGAGGACTGAGGCGGGAAGAGGGAGAGGAGGACGATGACAAAAACAAAAGTGCTTGGTCTCTAATTTAAACCTCATTTTACATCGACTGTCTCTTAACAGAGAACATCAGTGCTCACCATGAGATATATTGACTTAACAAAACAACAAGTTGTTAATCTACGATCATTTGTAAGAGACAATGACATTGGGAAACACTTCCTGAGCTTAAGAAGGTTCGTAAAATGGATTTTATGACAATTCCATATGATTAACGATAATGATGCTTTTGGGAAACGGGTCCCAGTCCTGTCCAAGTGTCCTTTAGAAAGATGCTGATCCCTTTCCGTTCCTTTATGACACTCCTGTTCCATGGGGAAAGGCCTCTGTAAAAACCTGCTTCCCTAAAACATCCATAGCTCAGGTCAAGCCACCCATTAACCTGATGAAAGTGTCCCCCAGTTATGCCACTGACCTCATTTCATCAGGGGAATACACAATTGGGACGAGGCGAAGAGTGAGAGGAGCCACAATTACCAAACTGCAATGAATCACCGCTATCTGAATCATAGGCTCTTATGTTGATTGTAAATGTGTCTCCTTTTAAAAAAGAAAACAAAGGTTGTTGTTGTGGAGTGATGTTAGTTTGAGTCATCCTCTTCAAGTTGACCTATCATGATGGTCATCGCATGTGGCCGTGAATGACAAAATGGGCTTTAAAAGATGAAGCATGGCTGTGATTAAAGGGTTTAATTGTTGGCCAGTGGGACTCGAGGCTGATCACACCATGCTGTGTGATTAGAGGGAAGCTGCTCACTCACTGTGTGTGTGTGTGTGTGTGTGTGTGTGTCTCTCTCTCTGTGTCTCTGTCTCTCTCTCTGTGTCCCTGTCTCTCTCTCTCGGTCTCTGTCTCTCTCTATGTCTCTGTCTCTCTCTGTGTCTCTGTCTCTCTCTGTGTCTCTGTCTCTCTCTTTGTGTCTCTGTGTCTCTGTATCTCTCTGTTTGTGTCTGTGTCCCTGTCTCTCTCTCTCGGTCTCTGTCTCTCTCTGTGTCTCTGTCTCTCTCTTTGTGTCTCTGTCTCTCTCTTTGTGTCTCTGTCTCTCTCTGTGTGTGTCTCTCTGTGTCTCTGTCTCTCTCTGTATCTCTCTGTGTGTGTCTGTCTCTCTGTGTGTCTGTGTCTTTTCTTCATTCTGCTTCTGCAGTGTGTGTTGGTTCTGTTTTGGTTGGTGTAACAGAATTATGCTGCAGTGTTGTGAGACGGTCCTTGACCAATCAAATGCAAAACCGAGTGACACTCGTGGGGATTTACTTTTCTGTGACAATCTGACATCATCTCATTTTCTCAGAACCAGTGCAGTGCGTGAACACTTTATCATCTGGCTGTGTTACTTCATTTGACCCTTGTCAGCTGATGCCTGTAGCACACGCCGTACTCTCTTCATACTGACTAAAGCAGTAGTCAGAACACAATAGCCAGCATGGGCCGATCGGGAAAGTAAAATAAGTAAAAACTAAAACATTTCTGGAGCGCTAATGTCCATTAATGCTGGGAAATAAAATGTATCCTGACACCAGTTTAATAGTAACATTCTGAAACACAGGCAGCTCATTGTAGACAAAGCAGCAGCAAGACAAAATCATGATTGCATCACCCTAATCTTACCTCACCTAGTCGTATGTTACATCTGATTTTGGCTCATAGCTGTGGGTTACCTGTAATGGTTTGTTTGTTGACATTTACAATCTTACAAAACCTGCACTTGTGGCAGCAGATTTCTGCTTCAGTAAACCAACTGGGTCCGTGTACTTGGTGGCCAACGGATTTTCGTTTTGAAAGGAAAAAAACAAAAACGAAAAACGGCCAGTTTCCCAATTACCATTAGTAAATAGGAAAACAAAAAACGAAAAACAATCTCGTTATCCGATTTTCTTTGATGTATTTGTAGATGGAACTCGGAAATTAAAATGTGTGTATAAATCTTATTCCTTTGTCAGTACCCGATCCGTACCGCCTGTAAAATCCGTTCTGTGCACTGCCTGATCAGTTCTACGCTTGCGCGAACACCGGCAAACTTCACAGCTCTATGCACGCATTGGCGTAAGGATGTTTGGACATTCCCGGTTACCGGAAGAAAACATTAGACAGTGACAGTAGACCGTTATGATGGCAGAGATGAAGTTTACAAGGTGTTTGCTGGAGTTGCCTAAAGTATCTGTTAATGATATACGGAGAGTCGTCCGGACATCCAGTACAACACCATGTAGCAAATTGGTCCGTGTACTTGGCGGCCAACGGATTTTCGTTTTGAAAGGAAAAAAACAAAAACGAAAAACGGCCAGTTTCCCAATTACCATTAGTAAATAGGAAAACAAAAAACGGAGAACAACCCATTATTCGTTTTTTGTTTTGATATTAAAAAACGAAAAACAATCTCGTTATCCGATTTTCTTTGATGTATTTGTAGATGGAACTCGGAAATTAAAATGTGTGTATAAATCTTATTCCTTTGTCAGTACCCGATCCGTACCGCCTGTAAAATCCGTTCTGTGCACTGCCTGATCAGTTCTACGCTTGCGCGAACACCGGCAAACTTCACAGCTCTATGCACGCATTGGCGTAAGGATGTTTGGACATTCCCGGTTACCGGAAGAAAACATTAGACAGTGACAGTAGACCGTTATGATGGCAGAGATGAAGTTTACAAGGTGTTTGCTGGAGTTGCCTAAAGTATCTGTTAATGATATACGGAGAGTCGTCCGGACATCCAGTACAACACCATGTAGCAAATTGGTCCGTGTACTTGGCGGCCAACGGATTTTCGTTTTGAAAGGAAAAAAACAAAAACGAAAAACGGCCAGTTTCCCAATTACCATTAGTAAATAGGAAAACAAAAAACGGAGAACAACCCATTATTCGTTTTTTGTTTTGATATTAAAAAACGAAAAACAATCTCGTTATCCAATTGTCTTTGATTTATTTGTAGATGGAACTCGGAAATTAAAATGTGTGTATAAATCTTATTCCTTTGTCAGTACCCGATCCGTACCGCCTGTAAAATCCGTTCTGTGCACTGCCTGATCAGTTCTACGCTTGCGCGAACACCGGCAAACTTCACAGCTCTATGCACGCATTGGCGTAAGGATGTTTGGACATTCCCGGTTACCGGAAGAAAACATTAGACAGTGACAGTAGACCGTTATGATGACAGAGATGAAGTTTACAAGGTGTTTGCTGGAGTTGCCTAAAGTATCTGTTAATGATATACGGAGCGTCGTCTGGCCATCCAGTAGAACACCATGTAGCAAATTAAATAAAGGCTTCAAATTTTACGTTTCATCATTTCTTTGCAACTTTGAAGGTAATTTGCTAACGCTAGCTAGCCTGAGCTAGAAGCCTTGCTTTGGTGTTTTAAGTCATGGCTCCGTCCTGCTTCAGGTTAACCATGCTTTTAATAAAGTTTAAGCATGTGTATACCTCTCACTTTATGTGTTTGTACTTTTATGAAAGTATCAGGTAAAACAGGGCTACAAATGAGATCTCTGTGAGAGACCAGCTAACTCCTAGCAAACTATTATGTAGCTCAATGCTGGACATTTCACCCCTAATTCCGGTCACTTTACTGTATTTGTATTTGTTTAGTATTTGGTTTAGAAGCCTTTATTGGTGATTTTTACGGTACAAAGTCCTGCTACATACGTACATAGCTAGCTATATGCTCCGCTATGTCGCGTTAGCATGCAGCTACAATAGTTAGCTATGAGTATGCTAACGTTAGATTGTAGTGGAACGAAGCAGCACTTTCTAACGTCAAAAATCACAGATAAAGGCTTCTGAACCAAACACTACACAATCGGACATGTTTCAGCAGGAATGTGACCCGGAATTGGGGAGAATTTAACAACATTGCCAGCTAAAATGACCGTTAGCATGTAGCTACTATAGTGTTTACTGCCGTTGGCATGTAGCTACTATAGTGGTATACAGCAGTGGTGGCTGGGAGAGCTGTCATCCCATCTTCAAAAGGACACTTATGTACGTTTACACTTCATCGCATTAATAATAGACAGTCTATGGTTATTAGTCAAGACGAAGTATTAAAGGTAAAAACATTAACGTAAACAACACAACAACGATGTCGCTACACGGTTTTGGATCAGTGACAAGTTTCGAATGTTTGTAGCTATGACTATTGTATAATAAAGATTTAATAAAAAAGATTTAATAAAAAAGTTGTAATGTTTGGTCGTAAAGTGTTAAAGTGTTCTCTTAATACATCCATGGTTGACACATGGTACAAACATAGACTGTAAATCGCACATGGACATTGTTAGTTAATTATGCGCATGCACAGAACGGATCTTACAGGTGGTACTGGCCAATAAATGCTATTGAAGGGCGGGTCTTGCCGTGGCGGGAGTAACTTCCGGGTCACGAAAAAATACCAATGCAAAATTAAGGAATACGACTTATACACACGTATTTTAATTTCCGAGTTCCATCTACAAATACATCAAAGACAATCGGATAACGAGATTGTTTTTCGTTTTCTAATATCAAAACAAAAAACGAATAATGGGTTGTTTTCCGTTTTTTGTTTTCCTATTTACTAATGGTAATTGGGAAACTGGCCGTTTTTCGTTTTTGTTTTTTTCCTTTCAAAACGAAAATCCGTTGGCCACCAAGTACACGGACCTTAAACCTGCTTCATGTCTACTGTGTTGCTGTTGCATTTCAAATTGCTGCCTGGAAACAACGTGTCGTGTCTTCGGTCTGTGTTATTGGTCTAATTTTTGATGCTAGTGACATGCAGCGAAAAGACAAAAACAAGTCCTTTTTAAATTGGGCATATTTTGCTCATATTCAGGTTGTAGGTATTTGGTAATTGTATTTAGAGGTTATACCAGCATAGGTTTATGTGGTTTAATTTTCAGAAAAAAACATATTTTTGTTGTATTGAACATTGCTGCAGCTCCTCTTTTCACCCTGTGTGTTGAGCTCTGTTTTAGCTACAGAGTGAGACATCTCACTTCTGTTCCATTTTTGTTGGGAGTCGCACATGCTCAGTAGCTAGGTAAGCACTGCTAGCCAGTCAGAAGCAGAGTATGAGGGCGTGCCATGCTAGCAGCTAGGTGAGCATTATAACGTGTATTCCAAATTGTTTTATTTGTGTGTCATCATTGTGTTCGGAAACAAACGTGTGTCTGATTACACTTGATGTAGTGTGTGTGTGACCACTGTGAGGGTTAGTGTGTTAGTTTATGTATCTCCATGTCCACTGCGAGCGTTTTCCGTGAGGCTGGTTACACAGAACTGGATGCAGATGGAGGTTCTGTGGATTCAGGCTGGTCCTGGTCTAGTTCAGTTCTTACGGCTAATTGTGGTGGGTATGGGAAGGGCGGGGGGGGGGGGGGGGGTATCATGCCCCCGCCCCCCAAGCTCAATCTTTGAAGTATTAAGTGGACAGAGTACCTTGTCATTAGGGCCCAGCCTTCCATCTGTACGCTCGCGTGCATTCGTGCATGCGTGCATGCGTGCACGTGTGTGTGTAGTATTTGTGGACATTGTTAGTAGAGGGCAGGGCACTGGAGGAAGAGAAAGAGGGTGTAATTTTGGATTCTCAGGAAAAGCTCAAGAAAGGAAACATAGTTTGGAATATGGTGAACGCAGACAGCCACACAAGAGCTGTTATTATTGTGTATTTACTAGCAAGGATACATAAGCTTCATTATTTTCGTATAGTTTTTTATCGATTTTCACCCCAAAAAATACCCCGGTTTGAAAAAGCCAAGTGGTGAGTTTCAACTGATTATGACAGATTGTGTGTCCCAATCATCCAGCAGAAGACTCAAGAGATAATTCTAGCAGTTAACACTTAAAACAAGGACCTCTTATGCTATTGACATCTTTAATAAATGAGATGGTATCAATCTCCTCATTTAACTCTTTGCAAAGAAGTAAATATATTTCCCATATATATAATACAAAGACACTGACTAAAGCTGTATCACGTACTCAGAATTACCGGGTATACCGCTCGCTTCAATGGTCTAGTGGGCATAGCTTAACCCAGTGTCCCTGTATACACAGACAGTTCCAGTGGATAACCGTCTAGTTTTTAAATGAGGACTCCCACTCTCTGCACAGTGAATTTCAGGATGGAGTTTATAGTCTTTTATAGTTTATAAAAACAGCTTTGTTCCAGCAGCCTTCACTCAGATGAACAACATGTAGCAACATTGAACAGATGCACAGATCCGTTTTTTTGGCGGGTGTAATTCGGGAGAAAGAAAATGTTTCTACATGAAACTGCTCACAGCCAGGTCTGTGGAATATCTTGAGTAACCAGGTCAAGATTTCTGGAAAGAAACATTGCTGTTGAGTGTCTCAAGTGTATTTTTTTTTGGTGCTTTGAGCACCACAAGCAGAGTGCCATCTAGTTCCATTATATTGGAGAGAAGGCAGACATCTCTACGACCGATATATCCAACACTGGGCAACTCATAGAAAACTATCTAGACTGATAAATAGCACTACAGATAAGGGGACAAATATGCATTTTTGATTTTTGGAGTGAAGAATATGAACTGTGCATCCACTTTGGAAATGCTGTTGTCAGTGAAACAGCTGTTCATCCCTAGTTAAACTCTTTTCTATCGGTCACCCTGTTGTACCCCGCTCCCTCATCGAAGGCCTGTCGGAGTAATGGCATTTTCATTAACTCATGTCATCAGAGGAGAAACGGAGAGCAGTGTGCCGACAGGAGCATGATTCCAGCACCTTCCGGATGACTTTGTCACATTGGTCTATAGCCTTATTCTTTGGGGAGCTCTGCCCCGCACCGTTAGAGGCAGCATTGATTGAGGCACACAGTTTTTCAGCGGAGCACTTAGTTCAATCAATGACGTTTGCCCTGACCTTAACTACCCCAGTGAGCACAGCTCCCCAGCTCTTGTCAAACCACTCTGCCGTTTTTATTGCCTGAAAACGTCTGGGAAAAGGGCCGTTTGAAGTCTTTGAAACTCTAGCTTTCAGCCGGGCCTTTTTGCTCTTTGAAGAATCCATTTCATTTTTAGGATCTAACTTGGTTTCACACCCCGTTTTTGTAACCATTTTACAGGTGTAAGGCTGCGTTTAGGGAAGCATTCAGTGCTCCCCAGACACAGACCTGTTGTCCTAAAACATTTTCTACCATTCATCCTCCTCACTAACGGCAATTACTGCAGTGAGTCGTAGCTCTCAGCCGTTCGGGGCGTGGTAGAAGCTCCTAACAGATCTGCACTCTGACAGCAGCTCTGCTTCTCTCTCTCTCTCTCTCTCTCTCTCTCTCTCTCTCTCTCTCTCTCTCTCTCTCTCTCTCTCTCTCTCTCTCTCTCTCTCTCTCTGTGTCTGTCTGTCCACAGAGGAGTCGTTCAGGGATGAAAGAAAATTCAAAGTCTCATCCTGTTCTTTAGTATCAGCGCACTTTACCGCCTTAGCAGTCAGATGTGTAGAAAAAAAGATCTACAAGCTCCTTTGTGTTGTCTTTTGGAAAGCTAATGAGGAGAGAGGCAGCCCTCCGAACCAGCAGGTCACTGGTTTGATCCCAGCAGCCACCAGCGTCTCCAACTCTGGGATTGTTCAGACAATTCCACATTTAAGTGCAACAATCTGCTTTATTCTGTCCGTTTAATTATGTTAAGATTCATTTTGAGACATTTCCTCAGACAAAGGAAACTGCACTGGAGAAAAGTTGAACTACAGTATCTCACCACATTTTACGATTTAAATTTTTCTTGCTCTGATGGAGCATAAGTGTTGAAGGCTTGACGGCTGAGTCTGTGACCAAATGACTTGTGAAGGACAGCTGTGGATGTGTAACTGTAAAGAAATGAAGCAGGGAGTTGTTGAAAAAGCTTAACACAGTTAAACACGTCATTTAAACACGTCTGTATAATTGTCCTCCTTCAGTTTAAGGGACATTAAATTATCTGTATATTACTAGGGCTGGGCGATATGGAGAAAATTAAATATCACAATATTTTTGAAGAAATACCTCTATCGATATTGCTACGATATTGTAGGGTCTTAAAAATATTTACATAGGTATTTGTGATGAATAATCATCATTAATGTGAATATAATGACTAAGTGGCTAAAGGCAAATAAAAGTCTACAGGCTAAAGTCAGAAAATTGCATCACTTCACAGTAATGCAGCCTGTATATCCAGGAAAAGACAACTTACGCCATATTCAATATCCAAAATCTAAGACAATATCTAGTCTCTTACCACAGTATTGATATAATATCAATATGTTGCCCAGCTCTATATAACACCACACAGTAGTAATGCCTTTGTGTCAGGGTAGGCAGTAGGACGATCAATAAACTGCAATAACTTTCTTCTTTATAAGGATTAAACAAGCAAAATATGACATGTTAATTCACTGAGCTTTAGAGGTGATGGTATAAAGATTTTTGTTACTTTTGGAGAGAGCCAGGCTTGCTGTTTCCCCCCATTTACAGTCTTTATGCTAAGCTAACTGGCTGCTGCCTGTAGCTTCATGTTTAACGTACAGAACATACATCAGAGTGATATCACTCTTCTCATCTAACTCTCAGCAAGGAAACAAATGAGAGTAATTTCCAGAGTGTATAATAATTCCTTCAGCATGAGGGTCGAGGTTGGAGTTAGCACTGTAGTTGTTGGTTACTGTTAATGCATCATGTCAGTGGTGGTCCTCACAAGTCTAGTACAGTGTGTGTGGTACACAATGTGTGTGTGGTGGGGGAGGGGCGTTGAAAGACATGAATCCTTGCACCTGTCAGATAAATATTTGATTGAGTGGTATGTTTCAATCCACAGCAGTTTGAAACCTGTGGCCATCTTCTTTAAAATTCAAGTGTGTTGCCCCTTTAATTGTTAATGACTTATTACTCATTGATGCAGCCAATCCATTCACAAATGTATTCATTTCCTCTCTGCTGCTGGGACAGCTGGGCAGGCCTGATTGTGTGTGAGGGAAGGGGGGAGTGTTTACAGTGCCTGGGGTGGTACAGTAGAGCTTGATGGACATATGGCCGGATGGACACAACCTCTGGGAGGAGGAGAGCGACTGGATGGGATGGCAGACCGACAGGCAGTGACAGCGCAGGGAGACGGGCGTCACTGATACACACAGCAGAAACACCAGAAGAAGAACAAAAGTCTAATGTTTATTGCAAGCTCAGGCCGCTCTCTGCGGACGGCCAATCATACGCTTTCCGTGAGTCAGTACAAGCTATGCTACCTCAGCAGCAGTTTGGTGTAGAATATGAAATCAGGCTGTGTGTGTGTGTGTGTGTGTGTGTGTGTGTGTGTGTGTGTGTGTTAGAGTAGCAGTTAGCAGTCAGTCTCTCTGGAGAGAAGGCTGCAGCGGCCCCTCACAGCAGCCGGCTGTGATTGGAGATGATGTGCGTCTTCTGGCCCGAGGAGGGAAAACGAAGCCGTCTCGTCTGCCGCCGCCAGCCTGACGGGAGATGACAGCTACCGTTTAGTAGGCAGGGAAAGGAAGGAAACCGCTCGCCCCTGGCTGTTGCGTCACAGCAGATTTTACAGCTTAACCTCCTCCCCCCTCTTCCCTCTCCTCCTTCCCTCCTTATGCAGCAGGACTGGGGGTTTTATCAAGGCTTTTGTGTTCTTTCCCCTACCAAGCTTCATCACTGGTTTCCTTTAACCATCACTGGTTTCCTTTAACCATTAACCATTACTTACGGGTACAAATAAAGTAACCTGAACTTAACTACACGTCAGATCCTGTGGTTATGGAGATGCAGCGTGGAGATGGCAAGAGCTGCGATTGGTCAGCCTGGGCTGCTTGTGTTCTCTTACAAGTTTCTGCTGCCGGTGGAGATTGTTGGTAGTGAAGAAAACATGAAGTGAGTTGGAGAAAGACTATCATCTTCCTTCTGCTCACCACAATCACCGCTCTCCATCACAGTGAATAAAAGAAGGTAAACAGGGTGAAATAGAAGTTACCTGGCCCGCCTTCACTCTGCGTCACAAATCAGATAATGTAAACACCTTACTGTGCAGAATATGATTAAAACTGGCTGATCATGTAACATGCATCTGTCTACTGTATTAGGAGTGCTATCAAAATGTAAACCATGTCGTAGGACTGCCATTAACCCCTTGTGTCGAGCATAACAAAGAAGTTCTTGTTGCACTCACAGTGACAACACACTCATAGAACAAGTTGTTGCTCTATCGCAATGTATCCTATTGAGCTAGCATCTTTGCATCCAGTACAGAAATAATGTTTAAACTAAGGACAGACATTCAGCTGCTCTAATCCAGAAACAATGAAATCCACTTTCTGTCAACAATTCAACCAACTAATATGAGAGCAAGAGTCAAAGCCAGAGTGTCATGATGATACATTTCAGGTATTTAATGTCTCCATGATGCATGGAGAAGTTTTAGTTTTAAAAAACGTACCCAAGAGGATAATTTTCTTTAGTATGAAGGTACAGTACACGGCTGGAAGGATCCTCACAAGAGAACTAGTAGAGACTCTGAGTCTGAGCACTGCATCTCCATATCCGGGTTTGAAATAAATATAATTTATGTTTTGAAAGGAATCCATTTCTGCACACTTGGGTCAATTCAAATTGCATTCAAGTCTTCAGTCAAAGTGGACTCTCGCTCAGAGCTGAAAGAAGAGTGGAGCAGCAGGTAGCGTCTCTGATTTCCAGCTACATCAGCGTTAATGTGTTAATGTTGTCGAGATGAGCTGTTTCAGTCCTCTGTGGAGGCAGCAGCAGGAAGACTTAAGCTCAGAGAAGCAGATTGAAGCTAAACGGTCACAGGTTTGGTTCCCCACACTGCCATCCTGTGCAGCTACTGTGAGGAGCCCTTGAGCAAGGCAGTGACTCAATATGGCCAATGGATTTCATGCAGAAGGTCCTTTATCCTGAAATTGACATTCTTTAAAGTGTTAAGATGATTCATTGTCACCATTGGAAACAGCCTTCTTCTGGAGCTTTTGTTTATATCACACAGTCTTCATCAGCGGATGAAGTGGAGATTGTCCAGCTGTCATTTAACATTTTAAAGTTAGTCTTGAAGATCTCTGTTTAGTTCTCATTGGCGACACATATGGCGATAAGTGGTAATCGCAGGTTTGATGGATTTTACTTTCCAGAGATCCAAACAATGTCATCTGTGTGACGTCAGTCAGTTTCCATCTCTCTTTTCTTTCTTCGTTTGGCCGTGGTAACCTTTTACTCGCAACGCTAGCAGAGAACGGAAAAACAAGCACGCCGCTTCACACACCAGACACGGAACCCCAAGATGCTCCCCGGATACTGTATGTATAACTGTTCACTGCTCCTAACACTTAGGATGGGTTAAAAATGCAGTAATTAAATGCGATTAAATTAGCAACCACTCAAAGCGCTTTACAACAGAAGCCAGCATTGACCCATTCACACACACATCCATACACTGATGGCAGAGGCTACCATGCGAGGTGCCACTTGCTCATCAGGAGCGATACATATTTACACGCCTTGCCCAAGAACACTTTGACATGTGGACTGCACGGGCTGTTGATCGAACCACCCACCTTCTGTTTAGTGGGCAACTGACCCTATCTTATCTCCTTAACGACCACCACAGTCTGTTGCGTTAGCTCCGCCTGCCCTCTCCGGCAGACCATCTACTGCTGGGTGATGGAAAACGCGCCACTAACTGTGCGCTGCTTACTGCGCCAGCTCGTAGTACTGCAAAGTTTGAGTTTTCATTACTGGGCCGTAGGCTCACTCATTTTTTGTGTTATCTCACTCGGCGATAGATAGTGACTTAACAGACATTTATTCCATTGAAGATCTTCAAAATTGGAAAATTATTTTAGGGACTTCTTGTCCATGTTGGCTTAAAAATTGGGATTCTTGACCTTGTAGAGATCTGAGGAAGATTGTGTGATGTGATTGAAAGCTCCAGACCTTCTAATATACCTTGTGCTGAGATTGATTTGCCAGCTGTTGAGTTTGAAACATTTTTTGCTTTTGTTATCACTTAGAAAAGAGCCATTTTGCACCCACATTCCACCTTCGTCCAGACAGAAATCCATTAGAGAAGAGGCGTACATGCAGATTTCTACACCCACAGTTGCTTAGAATATACCATAATGCATTGCAACTGTAAGACATTTTGTGTCAGTGCTTGTGACTCCTGGATATTCTTGACTGAAAAGCAAAAATAGAAAATCAATATCGGAAGCAGCAACACATGTAGAAAGTTAAAGCAAAGTGGGTCCGCCAGACAAAGTACAATGCCACTTCTCATCCCCAAGTCTTTGCTGGAGCTCTTTGAACATCATAGACTGATGATGTAGAACAGCAGACGGAGATCCGCGGGCGGATTTACTTCCATAGACAGTTTGTAAATATTTTCATGCAGATGAGCATGTGGTTTTGGTGCCTATAAGAAACACAGTGCTGATTCATCGGTGTGGCAAAGGCAACATTTGGCTAAACATTCCTGTGGCGGTCATCTGACATTTCAAATGTTTGATTCTCATGCACAACAATGCACACATTAAACCACTCTCGTTTTGATGACCGCATTCTCCAAATTCTTCCCCTGTCCTACTTATCCATCAAAGCATCAATCAGTTCATCTCTTAATATTCTTACATTGTCGATTCACTCAGTGCTGATGATTAATTCATCCCACTTTCGTGATGTAAAAATTACACACTGTTCTGGAAAAATAGGCCAAATATCGAAGCAGGACAAATTGACAAGACATCTCTTTGATCAAAGCCATTTAGCCAAAATATGGAAAACTTGGTGTACACTGTTGAAAAGATCCGTCACTTTCAGAAACATTCGCCTGAGAGGACGCAGTCACAGATGGCAAAGAGAGGTAGCTGAAAAACAATATGGCTGCTCATAACAATGGAAACAAAACTGTTGTAATGTCAGCTTATCCGGTCTTAAGTCCAGTTTGTTTGCTACAGTTTAGAGTAGTTTGTATTTTACTTGTAAGTATGTGTGCAGGACAACAGTACAGTTTAATTTAAACACAAATAAATCTTTACTCGTTTGTTGGAATGCTCCAAACGAGTTTTATCGCCTACTAACCAAAAGGTTTAAGGTGTTCAGACTAAACAGAAAGCTAATTTCCGCTTTGTTATTCACTGAACTGTGCAATCGTTAGCCGGGAGATAGGTAGGAACATACAGACCTAATGTCTGTGATGACAGCTCAGACTCAGTCTCTGACTGATCCCAAAACTTACCAGGAACTCAGTTTTTTATTTTCCTCTAGACTTCTCTCCATATTGTTGTATCCATACAAATTTTAGTCAAAAAACTCTTTGTTGGATAAGTGAGGAAAATCTTGTTGTTCAACTAGTGCAGATGACCAAACCTTTTAGGGAGAAGATTTTGGTCTCCTCTCCTACCAACAGTCAACGTTTGTTTCTTTTAAATCATGAAGGCAGTCTTTCCCTGACCTCAACCAAATAGTTTTAGTTTCCTTAAAAGCTTAACAAAGCCTTAACTAAAAAGGTATCTGATCAGAAAATAGCCAGGGTCGTTTTGGAAGTCACTGACAAAATCTCATGTAGGTATGAGGATCTTTTTTTAGTTTTTGCATTAATACAATGAGAAAAAACGTTCAAAGTAAAGAAAAGGCCTAAATATTTGCTAAAAATGTACACTTGGCTAAGGTGGAAGAGTTACTTCTTGTTACCGCTTCTCCTCCAGAAAGACCATAAAGTACAGAATAAAAAGAGCAGGTGAGCCCAGGAGCCCCTGTGGTCGAGGACACATACCAGGTAACCACAACGTCCCCTGACATTTGTTCCATGTGTGCACAGTCGAGACAAATTCATTCATTAAAATATCATGAATGCCATCTTCGGTATAATACTGCAATAAAAATGTCACGAAGGACCACAGTCACTGATTCTCATTTAATAATCTAATATTGTCACGTCCTCTTGAATACATTCACATAACCCGAGCTAATGAAAATGTTATGCCCAGTTTGCATTTTAATTGACCACATTTTTGGATTTTTCCTTAAAACTGCTCATTTGGATGGAAACACAGCTGTTAACACAGCTCAGAGGGTTAGTACCTCGGCTCAGAGGTTATGTTTACTGTCCTGTTTGTCTGTTTATTAGAATATCTCAAAATCTAGTGATTATTTTCTTTATGGAAAGTTGGTGGAAAGTTACAGATGCTGAGCATGTACAGATGGGTAACAATATGCAAAATGTGAGATTTCTTAAATTAAATTAGTTTTGTGTTTATGTTGGCACCCCTGTGGACAAAAGCGGGAGTGTTTCCATGAGCACCACCCCCTCAGGTTGCAAAGATCTGCAGCTGCCAGACTCCCTTTAGAAAACATCATTTTACTGCAGCAGGACCCCCCTAGTCCTGGTTCTGGTTCTGCCTTGGCTCCCTTTCCTCCAGCGGGCCCAGCAGTACGGCCTGGGCCTCCAGCAGCATGGTGTTGCTGTTGGCTCCCAGATAGCGGGTCCTGCAGCCGCAGAAGGAAGCTGCTGTCCCGCCGCAACTTCTCTTTGTCTGCCGGTTTTTGATCAAACAAACAGGAGTAATAGTGCATTTTCAGGAGAAACTTCATTGCAGATATGAAAAGATTTATTTGTAAGCTACATAAGCAAAATATCGAAATGTACAAAGTCTTTGGAGATTAGACTCTATCGCATCAAATATGTTTTAAAGGGGTAGAGAAACCCAGACATATCCCCCGATGGAGTCTAGACACTGGTGGTGATGAAGGAGCACAAAAGACCAAACCGAAAGTGCCAAAGGGGCGGTCAGCTGGATGAAGACCCAGGGTATCATGGGTGAGAAGACCGGTGGTTGAAGGGGAGGAGACGGCTCGCACTCTATTCCTGAAATGACAACTGATAACCGCAGAGGAGGGAACAGATTTAAAGCAGGGATGTCAAGCTGTGATTGGCTTGTGAAATACATGGGTGAATCAGATTGGTTTAACTGAAAAGTGAATGCCTAGAAACAGCTGATCAATTAGGAGAGGTGTGAAAACATTATTGAAGTCTCCCTGAACGAACTTACGCTGAGCTTCATTTGTTGGGGACTATTTTCAGCGGCGGATTAATCCACATTTGGTGATCTAGTATTTGTTGCAGCAGGATAGTGTATGTGGGATTATGTCAAAATAAATAAACTGTGTGTGTGTGTTTAACAGTGTGGCTCGTTGAAGTGTTTTTATGGCACAGTGGAAGAAGAAATATCAGGCTGTGATAAAAACACAATAATTGTTAGTACATCAGTTTAGTTTTGGTCTTGGAATTTGTTGACAATAAGTCAAAGTCAAAAAAAAAAGTAACCCAATGCATTTATGAGCATAGCTGTATGTATCATAGATCAAAACTAGTGGGATCCAGTATGCCTCCAGGACTCTTATCGTCCACCAGCTCCTATGTGCATGGAAGTATCTCCCCGCTCCCCATCCTGCTCTGAGGGGAGGGTGAGGAGGAGGAGGAGGAGGAGGAGCAGGTGGTTGAGTGGGCGTAAGCTCAGTCTTGGCTTCTCCAAGGTCTGCGAGGTCAGGTTTTAATGGGCTGGCCCGGCCCGCCCGTGTCAGCGACAATCTAGCGCTCTATTTATTGCCTCGGCTGGCTGGTTATTTCTCCGGGGCAGAGCTGGCACAGAGCCTTATTACCTCATACTACTGCAGGGAAGGACTTCTACACCAGGAGCTGTTTTTTGTTGTGTTGATGATCTGATCCAGAGATGTCTTAGTGCAACAGTAGAACAGGAGGTAGAGGGAACACTGATGTATCCTTACTGCAGATAAAAACAAAGATTCATAGATTTTGTCATAGGTTTTTTGCTACGTGCAGGACAATATCTTTGTTTCTAATGGACTCAAATTTGCATATGCAATTACAAATGTTTTGGCCTATGATATGGCATTTTTTTCTCATTACCAACAATGTGACATCTTCCTCTGTTGGGTTTGTAGCATCATTATCAAAGTTTACCTTGCCTACACCTTGCTTGCTAGCTAGCCAGTAAACGCAGCTATGTTCCACGCACAAATGTAACGTTCTCTTACCTGATGTGTGTTATCCAGCATCTTTTTTTATCAGCCGGGAAGAGAGAGAATGAGCAAGACCTGTTGCATAGCTTCAGCGAGAGAAAGTTATAACATCACTTACGCAACTTTTGGGTGTGTAGTCGTTCACATTATATATTTTCAGTCTTCGACTTTCTCGACTTGCAAAATTTTCTTTTAAATCGACAACATCACATGTGGCACAAGTCAATCAAGATCAAAAAATGATTTGTCTTACCTTTCACTATTCATATTTTTCTGACGTAAGGCCCCATGGTGATCCACCGGAAGGGGAAGGACTTTTCCTCTCTCTAGCTTTGAACATTTAATGATTTGTGGTCATTTCCATTTGGTATCATCAGAAATTGAATACTTAAGTTTATTTCCACATCCTTGTCACAGTAAGGTATCCAGGTTTGGCACCATCTGATGTGTACCTTTTACGAAGACCTTTGTTAAAAACAGATGGCATCTGGCAACCCACACTGTAGCCGATATCGCTGAACAGAAGTACTGGGCAGATGGATTAACTGTTGTTTGTCAAGAAATGGTTCCAGCGCCTAACTCCCTCTTAATCCACAAATTGTTGTTTTGTGTGCAGATTAGGCAAACGAGATTAGTGAATGTTAGTCAGCTTTAGAAGTTTTTAGCTTTTTCCTCTGTTTCCAGTCTTTGTGCTAAGCCAAGCACCACCCGTTCCAGCTCCGTACTTAACGCATACACATGAGTGATATCAATGTTATCATCTAACAATTGGAAAGAAAGCAAATAAGCATGTTTCCCAAAATGTCGAACCATACCTTTTTAACAACATTGTTATGAGCTCTGATAACTTGAGACCAGCAGTTTTTGTTATTCTTTTTACTTTTTGTAGGCCAACAGATTAATCAAAAATGAGCAATAATGAAAATAAGCATTTGCAACTGTATTTTCATCTAATTTTTCAGAGCTTTTTTCAGTGTTTTTCACATGTATCACATTTAAAACATGGTGTACTCCTTTGAAGAAACGCATCCATTGAGGAGCCAGCATTTTGCAAAGGTAATATTTCATTAATTTTATCCCTCTGCAGCGATTGTATTGCAGCAGGTGATTTCACTTTACCTTCAACAGTCACCATCCCATCTAAAAGGCAGGATCTTGACAAATTGAAATGTCTACTTTCATGTGTACCTCTCCTCCCTGCAGCCATGTGGCCGAGCTTGCTGCAGGTCGGGGGGTGGGGGGGGGGGGGGGGGAGGTGGGAGAGGATCAGGATTGTTGCTGACATCAAGAGCTGTGAGTCTGGATAATGTGGGCTCCTTTTTGAAGTGTGGATGACGGCTGATCCTGCAGCACTGGGGCTACACAGGCCCATTCATCCTCCAGATCTCTCTCACACACACACACACACACACACACACACACACACACACACACACACACACACACACACACACACACACACACACACACACACACACACACACACACACACACACACACACACACACACACACACGCACGCACACACACGCTCTCCCACACACTCTTTGTTTTTTGGGAGGGAGGGAGAGGGAGAGAGCGGGAGAGGACAGGACAGGAGATGTGGAGGAGTCAGACTGAGCCTTCCTTTTAATTTAGCCAGCGTGGCTTTTTTCATTTTTATTCCTCCTCTCGTCTTTCCTTTCTGTCTTCTCCTCAGATCCCATATGAAACACGGTTCAGGATTATAAGGAGATCAGTGAGCCTCCCTTTTCTCCCTCTTCCATCTTTTTTGTTCTCTCAATGTCTTTCCTAACGTACTTAGCCTTCCTTAACGTCTTTTCTCTCTGCCTCCTTTGTCTCTCCTCTCTCTCAGCTGCTCTCTGCTCATTCCTCTATGTCTTCCCTCCTGCTGCTCTCCTCCATCAGTCTCTCTCGGTCTCCTACCTACCTCATTCTTTCTCTCTATATCTTTCCTGCTCAGCCTCTCTTTGTCTTTCTCTGCCTACTTCTCTCATTCTTTCACCCCTACTCTGCTGTTGCTGTTTTCTCTGGATCTCTTTGGCGTTTTCTTCTGCAGTCTAACAATTTTCCTTTCTGTCTCCAAAACCAAAACCTGTCGTCTTGTTAGCCTGATGATGTGATTTCAACATCACTTTTTCATATCAGAGTTTAACTTTGTTGAGGAAAGTTAAAGTTAGACACTACGGTTTTTCATGCACTGGTCAATGTTGAGATTTTTGGCTATTTTGCTTCAGTAACATGTCTTTTTTCAGAATAGTGGAAATAAAACGTCCAAAATACACATTTAGGTATTTACTTTACTTTGGCTTTTTGCATCTGTAGATTTCTTCTAAATTCACCATAAGTTAGCATAAGATAATGCCTCATTTGTATGTTTAAAAATAGTTTCGTAAAACTTGTGATACAAAAAATAATTGTCTTAATGTAAGTAATCAACTGGGTAAGTTTCATCTATTAGTTTTACCCTATTCATATATATCATATTCCTGTAGTGTCTTGCAAAATGTATGAATTTTACATTCTTTTAAAGGCTGTTTTCTCAACAAAATTAAACTACAGTGACCAGCTGTTTTAAGAATGTTACAGAGTCTAAAAAATTAAATTATGCATTTGTAAAACGTTCTTAAAGATTTACGTCTTCAGCGACCAATGGTCTTGAAGCTGAGAGCCCCAGACAGGAAGTCAGAACGTACTGCGAGACAGACTAACACATTGTTGGTTTTGTTCTTTTTCTGGGATTTTTTTGACAGCCAAGAAAAATAAAGAACACCAGTATTATCTTTTAATATCTCTGTATCTCTTATTCTCTCTCTCCCTCCCCCCTCTAGCTCTTTAAAATCTCTTGTTCTCCCCCTCCCACGCTGCCTTCAAAAGGCCGTCTCCTACACCTGTTAGCATTCGTTCCCGCAGGGCACATTTCCTCTGTTTCTTTGTTTTTTCTTCTTTGGTATTAGAGAGCCTCTGCAGTGAAGCATCTTATTCTCCTGACCACATCAGACAGGCCTGCCGCCGCCTGGGACACATTGATGTGTGGGAGACGGGCGAGGAGGAGGGGGGCTAAATGCGGGGTCGGGTTACCTGTCTGCGAGGACCAAGAGAGAACAGGGCGATAGAGTTAACACCTTGAGGGCATGCCGTTGGTGGGGATTTCCTCCTCTGTGACATACACCTCAGACCCACAAAAATGTGCAAAGTTGCACGACTTTGGACTGTCTTTGACTTTGAATAAACAAACGACAATTCCCAAATTTAAGGACGTTTCAGAATCCCACACATGCAAAGCACAGCCAGCTACAGACAAGTGGCAGCGAGACGTATCTGTATATGTGTGTCCGTGTTTGGGGGTGTGTTTGTTGGGAAGGTAACCTGCACATCACACGCAGACGCCACATGCGGAACGCTTTACAACTGCGCGGACTCTTTTCCTGCTATTGTATTAAGTTGCTGTGAGCTGGCAGAACATAACGTAATCTCTGAGATTATTCCTTCAGAGCGCTGTGCAATGCGAGAAAATCTCAGATACATCAGTTTTCATCAGACTCTCACCCTTGGTCGGGTTAATTAAGTCTACTCCTAACTTACAACCCTAATAACATTACCGTTGCCAAAATACCCCCGCGAATCAAATCCATACTTCACTGTTAACCGTCAAGCCACTAAACCTGTATGAATTTGATAACGATCATACGACACGAGACAACGTCTCTCTCTCTCTCTCTCTCTCTCTCTCTCTCGCTCTCTCGCTCTCTCGAGCGTGCAGGACATGACGTGGGCAGCAATCGCAGAGCCTGAAATTTGGTCATAAACAACCGAGTCTCTTGTCGGTCCGGTTCTGGTGCTTGATGAACGCAGATATGTGCTGATTAGCTCTCATAATGGGCCGGATGGGTAGCACACTGCCATGAGTCCATGACGCTAATGTCTGATAACTCCACATTGTCATTGTGATATTTTGTGATTACATTCTGAATCTGCCCCGTTCTCTGTCAGGTAAATATAGTAGTGCAATGTCTTCCTTTGATGTAGACGTAGCCTACACTGTAAGTCATTAGTAGGCTATACAGTGGAGGTGCATATTAAGTGGTTTGGGGTCCTTCTTTAAGTAATTTTGGGGTACAATTTGGTTTTGAAGAATTCTACAAGCAGCAATACCACAGGCCAAGCAATCGTCCGTTCCAAACAGACATATTTTCAACGGGCACTGCACTAGTTCGTTAAATTGGAATTACATTGATCCTAAGCAAGAGCCAAATAAAACGATAACATAAAGTCAAATACATTTGTTTAATCAGTCAAGCATCGGAGTCACAATACACAGATCTGTGGGATCACAAAGCACGCAGAGACTAAGTTTCCCTAGCAACAGACAAAAATCCGGAGCCGGTTCACGTATCTCTACACTGTCAGACCTTGTGAGCCCCGATCTGTTCTTCCCCTCATCTCTTATACTTTCTTTCTTGGGCCCCCCTCTTCTTCTCCAGCACAGGGATTGTTATTTTCACACAACACACGCCAGGGTGGGGGCCACTGTGCTGTGTCTCGTCCTCATTTGCTCTCACGCGAAGCGGTACATTCTGCTCCTGTTCTGCTCTGTTTCACTTGTTATTATTACTCACTGTATTTTGCTCGAGACTCATGGCCTATAACTACACTATAGTTATGGCTTAAGCTAAACCTTCTGTGTGTCAGTTTCCTTTGTTCGGGGAATGCAGATGTGTGTCCCGCCCGGAGAACTTTGAACCAACACCTCTCTATGACAGCACACAACTCTGTGCAATAAGCATACAGCAAAACACACTTGGTCTCTTATGGAAACCTTTTACATTCTTATTATATTTATCTGCAAATAGTAAGAACATTATTCTACACCGTCGAAGCAGACTGCTGCTACGGCGCCTTCCTCTTTTTATTACCCGATTTATTTTCAGGCAGCAATTTGACTTGGCATCTTCTCAGTCTGCAGATTGTTCTGCACGCTCACCAAGAACAATTTTTTCTGGGTTTGATCAAATTAGCGAGTGTAGATATATCAAAGCCAGGCTGAATAATAACTGGGTAATGCTCCCTCCCTCCTCCTCTCTCCGAGGTTGGACCGGTGTTATCAGCTCCTCGTCTCGCTGCCTCTCTGCCTCCTGGAGCTGCCAATCTCTCCCAGGGCTTGTCTCCATCTTATCTCCCCCTCGCACTTCACGGAGAGGAAGCTCTGAGAGGGCTGGGCCCGGCAGATAGCGACTGACCTGTCTCTTCCCTCGGCGGCGCTTTCTTTTTTTTAAGGAAGCTGCAATCTGCAAACTGAACTCAAATGGCTGACTAGATTATCCCCCCACCCCCCTCTCACCTCCTCGGCTGTGGGAGAACACACCCTTTACTGTCTGAGGATGGGTGTATTCCTGTCTGTGCACCTGTCTCTCCTTAATGAAGCGGGAAAGCCGCCCGGGGACTCAGGTGGCACGTCTTTGAAGCTGCCGCCCTGTTGGGAGTTTGAACTCGAGGAAGGAGGGCCCCCTGTGAACGTGTTAAAGGCAGAAAGCTGACAGAAGTTAAACGGCTCCCGTAAACCTGCCGCTTGCTGCCTCTTTAAAACATTTCTCTCCATCTCTACTCCTTTGATTGACTTGTCTGATGTCTGCAGGCAGCCAGAGAAGAGTTTCACTTTGTTCCAAAACCGCTAATCAAGGTGGAGGATCTTTTGGAGTGAAAGCTGTTGAATTTCCACTGATGGTTTTCTTCTACTGTCAAAGCCTGGTACCCACTCCCTCCCTTTTGTTTCCTTTTATCAAAGTCAATCACATTTTCTCTGAACCTTTCTCTTCCAAAACTGAACTGTGTGCACACCTGGGGATTTCGAAACACCTTTTTTCTTTTATCAACGCATTAAAAATGTCTGTTGTTTCACTCTTGCAATCAGCTCTATCGCAAAGAGACGCAGGGAAAAGCGGGAGATTCGGGCATCGCAGCATGAAAAATGCAAATTGCCGATTCAGCATGTTTCAAAATAAAGCGCGTTGCAATCTAGGGAGCGTATCGTAATTGAAAAGAAAGTGTGTTTAAGGTAGATCCGCTTAAACGCCAGTTAAGCCTATTAACGTCTTATCAGAAGTCCCAGTGCTGTTTTATTTGCTGATTAACCCTCGATGGAAGATGCTCCACGAGGAAGAGATGCAGCAGGCCGATGGAGCTGCTGTTTCCTGTTGAACCCCTCTGGGACGTGGAAGCTGCCGTGAAAACGTGCGTTACAGCAAATTGTCTAAAGTGTGTCTGTTGTGATTTGTATGTGTGACAGATGGTGCTGCTGACAGCGGGGAGCTGGACCTGAGTGGGATAGATGACAGTGAGATAGAGCTGGTAGGTACCTGCTGTTTAATGACATAACACTGGAACACACAGAAGTTTAACAATTACAAGTTCCTAAACTGAAGAAATCAGAATTCTCTGTCCTACTACTGAACAAAATTCCCTTTCCTGAAGATGCTTTGATAACTCTCAAAAATGTCTCTTTGGTTTTGAACTCTTTTTGTTCTGAATTTACAATGTTAATGTTGGAGTTTTCTGTTTGTTAGCAGGATATCGCAAAATATTAAAACAGATTTAGTGAAATTTTGGTTGAAAGTTTCATCATGAGCCAAGTGATCGTTTTCGATGACATGAATTCTTCAACATTCAACAACTAAACTCTATCAAAAAAAGCACATTTCAAAACGCAAATTAAAATCAACAAATAATAAATAAAAATAAATAAGCTTTCACGTAACAAAAGACTAACTTAATCAGAATACAATTAAATGAAAAAACAATCTTAGGATGCATGTTTATGTTACTGTGTATTTCATGTTGATTGAACTTCTCTATTTTAGAGATTATTATTTTAAGATTGTGGTGCCTCCTGGGGTTTTTCACATTTAACAAATTATAAGGAAAGAAAAACATTTCTAGTAGTACTCCCACTGTCAATCTTAGTCTACACTACCTTTGAACAAACTCAAGTCATTGCTGAGTACACTAAAAAGAAATCTGATAAGTCAAGGAACTCGATCAGTCAAACGATGAGATGGAGAAACGACCAACAAGTTAATCAAACTAAGAGAAAACAAAAGTATTACTCTCCGTTGCAAACATCCATCACAATGTACTTTCAGCTTCAACTTTGACCTACAGTTGTTCTGCGCTGTGAGAAATTATGACCATCACTTTCAGCTTAACCTCCACATGAAGTGTTTTAGCTCATCTGGATCATCTGTTGGCCTGTTGGCTTTTGAGAGTACAGTGTTATTGTAACCAACAGGAGAGATGGCTAAGGCTTCGACTCAAATTAGTTAACAGAATTATCCTTTCAAAGTGTCATAATCAGCCCACAATGGTTTACAGTGCCCTTCAATTTGAATAAACAGAATTGAAGTACTCACACTGCATATTTAAGTATCTTACTTTAAACTTAAGTACAAAACTATGAACATGTTTTGCAATGTTGCCCTTTAGTACATTGTGTTTAGTGAACCTCATCTTTGTCGGATTTACACCGGAGTATCAGCCGATCACTGTGTGTGTCCATGGAGGAGATTTGTCTGCTCAGTTCTTAAAATAAAACAAAAAATTAACATATTGTATACATACAGTTATGGGCCAGGTATATACAGTGGAAAGATAATTTTTTTTGGGCATTTTAGGCCTTTATTTATATAGGACAGCTGAAGACATGAAAGGGGAGATTGACAACAAAGCTGCGTCGAGGAGTAAATCTCTCTCTCTCTCTATATATATATATATATATAGCTACCCAGGCTCCCAGACAGCTTAGATTAAGAGCATTTGACCTAATACACAAAAATACCATCTTAGTCTTTGTTCTTCTCCACTGCTTCTCTGCAGTATTTGCTGAGTGACACAGAAATCAAAGTGAAGACGGCACTGTGGATGGCAGAAAACTCTGACTACCTCAAAGAGCAGAGAGGTACGTTCACAGTGCAACATGATTTCTGTGCTGGTTGTGTTTCAATGCAGAATTTAACTTTTATTTGCCTGCAGTGGCTCAGTTGTCCCAAAACTTACCTTACACACTCAGTATTTTATCAGCCCAACAGAGTTAAACGTCCGACTGAACCTACCAGCGTCCTGCGGTGACCTCGCACTGTGTCATATTGATGTTGTTATCTTAGTTTGTATGTTCAGACTGTTTCTTGTTTCTGCTTTCAGAGAAGGAAGCAAAGATAGCGAAGGAGAAGGAGCTCGGGATCTACAAAGAGAAGAAGGTAACAGCATGCAGCCTTAAAAACTATGAGATAAGGAAAGGGCAGCTTGTCAGAGCTCGCCAAAGACAGGAAGCAAAGAGCGATGGTCAGACACTCAGAGGTGGTCTCAAAACATTCAAGCAAACAGACCGAAACACAAACAGTTGTGGCTCCTCACAGGTTGCATATTGTCGCAGTCCTTAGAAAGCTATGGATCTCCAAAAAGGTCAACATTCAGCCCTAAAATCAGCCTTGTTTTTAGCTTTTAAATTGTTTAGTTATCTTAAGCATGAGGAGAATTTTCTCAACCCACAAAGGAGCGCTTAATCCTTTTGTTTTAGAGTTTCGAGTAGATAAAATTCACCAAACAAGCAAAACTGCTTAAAATGCTACATTTAAAAAAATAAAGAAAATAAAAAACAACAACATAGAGAGAGGTTTTTTTTTTTGCTTTTCTTTATTTCCAATCATTTCATGGGCCAAGAGCTGGTGAGTTTTCAGTCTGTGAAGGAAGACACGTTGGGTATCTGCTGTCCTGATGTCAGCAGGGAACTGGTTCCATTTTGGTGGAGCCAGGACAGCAAACAGTGGAGCTTGTGTTGAGTAGCAGGGCCCCTCTCAGAGTGAGGAGGTAGCAAGCCGTTTGGCAGCAGCAGGGCGTAGTGGACGGGCTGGGGGTGTATGATCGGACCATGTCCTGGATGTGGGATGGGCCTTAGCCGTGGATCTGCCTCCGGGAGCCGGTGAAGGGTGCAGAGGAGCAGTGTAGTGTGGGAGAACTAAGTTACCTATTAAGAAATGTGGTTGTGGGGTGCCCTGGTAGCTCACCTGGTAGAGCGTGCACCCCATGTACCAAGGCTCAGTCCTTAACGCAGTGGCCCAGGTTCGAGTCCCACCTGCAGCCCTTTGCTGCATGTCGCCCCCCCGTCTCTCTACCCCCTTTTCTGCCTTCATCTGTCCTATCAATAAAGGTCAAAAAGCTCAAAAAAATAATCTTTAAAAAAAAAGTAGTGAAATATTCATCAGGTCAGGTGGGCAGACAGACACTCATATATAGTCATAGTGACACTGTGAGACAGATGCAGAGTGAGACAGACAGATGATCAGACTAAAACCAGACAGACAGGCGGCCTCTCATGTCCCATTACTGGTTTTGGCACAGGTCCTTTGTTAGAGTCAACATCTGTTCACTAGTTTTAACTAGCTGGCTCAACTGCAGTGGAACAGAGATCTAATGAGACATGCAGCCTCCTGACCGCACTGATCCAAGCAGCCACACTCTGTCATTTCACTGACAAATGAGTGAATAAATGAATAAAACGGAGGCCATTCTCATTTTGTGTGTGCATGACAAAGCAAGCATACTTTTGTGGCTTATAACACTTAACGATGTGAGTTGATTAGCGGCTGTTGTGGGGGGTACTGTCAGCTCAGGATTTCAAATTAAATTGCCTGAAGTCAATGTGTATATAAACTTGTGAGATTTAAACCCATGTCATTGTGAAATGTGTTTAAAAGTTTTTGGTTCCAGTGAAGAGAATCTCTGCTGATCTGTAGCCATAATGTGGAGTGAGGTCAAGGTGAATGTTGTTGAATAACTGAAACTGGGTGAGAACCCCAATGTGGCGTCCTAATTGAGATAAATGGCTGATTACAGAAATGTGTTCAGCTGTACATTTGCATGCAGATTATGTTCCTCTCGCAAATCCTTTTCATCTGCGACCTAATTGGTCTAATAGGAAGCCAAACATTTCCAGATAGCCTTTGACCCTCATCTTCTGAGTGGAATTGGAGTAAATTTAGTAAAGTTAGATCGACTACAAGGTCTTAATCATGACCTGTTTTAAAATGTGGCACTGCAATCCGGGTGGTATTGGGTTGGCTTTTTTTTTTTTTTTTGCTCATTATGATACATGTTCTTCTTTGATAACAGCTATTTTGTACTGTGGTCTTTTCCCCCGACAGCCCAGAGGACCCATCAAGAGGCACCCCCCGATCCGAGCCAACACCGCAGACGAGGCCATCGAGAAGATGCTGGAGCAAAAGAAGATCTCCAACAAGATTAACTATGACGTCCTGAAGGACCTCAACATCAAGCCCGGCGCCAGCCCGGCTCGCCAGGCCGAGACCCCGAAGAAGGAGCCGTCTGCCACCAAACTGACGGGACGCAACCGCCAACCTGCACGGGTTCCACTCAGCCTCAGCACGCCGCTCAGCACCCTGGGAAAAAGGTCGGTGGACGGCATGTTTTATACTTGTGAGCAGGTGAATCAGTCAGGCGTCTGTACCCGGTCTCTTTAGAATAAACCACCAGGTATATTCGGGTTGGTCGAGAACCAGATTAACACCTTATCCAAAGTCCAAAAACCGGATCAGGTTTTCTGACTGATCATTGACACTGTACAATCCCAATCGACATATTTCTGTGCACGAAAACAGGTTCACACCATTTGTTAGCGGTTCCAGAAGTCATTCTGGGAAGTGTGGCAAATCAGCGTTCAGAGTAGTGGGGGCGCAGACAGAAAATCACAGTGTGCGTGTGTGTGGCAATATCAGCCTTGTATTGAGTGTACTGATATATGGTACATTATTTAAAGTTGATGACAGAAGGTTTACAGCCAATAACGATTTTTGGCCATTTCATAAACATTATCGATAAAATAATTTGGCTCCAGTATCTCCAATGTGAAGATTTACTGCTTATCTGTGTTTTATGTTGTTGTAAATTGAATGTCTTTGGGTTTTGAACTGTTGGTTTAACAAATTCAGCAGCTTTGGCTCCACGGTCTTGTTTGTCCTTTTTTGCATTAGTTTTTTTACATTTTATAGACTAAATGATTAGTTGCACCAGTGAACATAATCTACATCTGCTGCTGCAGTAGGAAATTCCGATCATCCGCTGGTAGTTTTTGACTTAGGCTAATAACTGTCTAATCTAATCATTTTAGATCAAATAGATAAAAGATTAGATACCAATTAAATACATAAAATGAAAATAGACAATAAAACAAGAACCATCAAAACAACCATCACATGAATTCATCCCATTCTTAAAGGGGAAAATAAACTTGGATATAACTTGACAGATATTCGGTAGTCCCTTTGCGAAGTAGCTAAGTACATTTACCCATGTACTTTACTTTTTTGACTACTTGTACTTTACTTAAGTATTTCCATTGTCTGCTACTTTATATTTCTTCTTCACTACATTTCAAATGTTGTACTATTTACTCGACTACATTTGTCTGAAATCCACTTAAATACAAATTTTAATCGAGCTGTCTGTCTATTTCTCTTTGTTAGCATCAGATCTGATGTCAAATCTCCTCCATATTGTGAGCATATTAAGGAGCTGCAATGGATGTTGAGTAAACACAAACTCATAAAATAACAGCTGTTGTATTAGCATCTTTTCCATTCCTGCCTATCATGTTAAATACTTCTGAATTTAATTAGATAATAACTTTGTGCTCTTCACTTGTTACCACCGTTACCTGTGATGTCAACCACCAGCACGCTCCGTATAAACAACACCTAAAGTACATGAATCCATATTTAATTATGTTTGCTCAGTCCCTCAGTTAATAATCCTCAATGCAAACAGCAGATGCTGGATTGAATGAAGGCGAGATGGATGCAGAGTGTTTGCTCGTGTCTGATGCAACACCAGCCGTCCCTCCTCTGCCACTGGGGTCAAAGCCACTCGCTTTTTGTTTAGTTTTTCTGGCACAAGACGGTGGCTGCCCTCCATAATGATGAGGCGGCCCTTCTCCTATCGCCCAGAATAATCACCTGCGACAGGAGGACAGATGCTCAGTGTTTTTTTGCTTCTTAACTCTTGTGGGATTTTCTCTTCTTCCACCTTCTCTGCCAGGATTTGTCTCTGGCTATTGGCCCCCCCCCCCACACCCCACGACATGCATTCAGGGGACTGATCGTACCGAGCCTTTCAGACAGCTTTAATGGGGTTTTTTGCAGCGAGGAGAAAAGCTTTCAGTTGGTTTGGTGTAGGTGGAAATTGGTTTCCCGTGGTTCTTTTAAAAACTTAAAGCCCTTTCAGTTAATGTTGGTTTCAGGTACCATCTTAAAGCTTTACAGGAGCCTTATAGAGCCAGCTGTTTAGTGATTAAGGGAAACACCCCTACCCCCGTTACCTCTTTCCTCCCTCACACTGTGTTGAGTCATCTGGTTGCAGTTTGCAGGGCCTTCGTAAACCCTGTCCTGGGCTCTGTAATAATTCACTGTATTTGGTCCCAGACCTACCGAGGAGTTTGATAAGTCTGTTCATTTATTTTTTTATTTATAGCAGTTGGGAGTCTTTAGCCGCAGTTTCTCTTCAAGAAAAATATATATAGATTTAAAAAAACGCTCTTTAACTAAATGGGTTTGTCACTCAACTCTCTAAGAATGACAAGGATGTTAACATAAATAAAAGCAAGATAACAAACATATTACAGACTTTAAGGATCGCAGCCAAAGCCTGTTTGTGTACAAAAGAGAGGAAAACGGGTCACAGCAACAAATATGAAACTTGGAATTCACTTTAATGGAAACCCTTCAAGCATTTTCTCTAACTAAGATGTTGTCAAATAAGATAAGATAATCTATGCTGTATGAGGGCTGTGGCTCAAGAGTGTGTTGTTCTTCAGTCACAGGGTTGGTGGTTTGATCTCCCGCTCCTCTTCTCCACATGTCCTTGAGCAAGACACTGAAGCTCAAAGACCCCCGATCAGCCATCGGTGTGTTTTCCATTATTTACCCTTCAAACAGCCAACTATTCATTGGAAGTTTGTTGTTACAGACAACTGAAAAACACAAAGAGATGAAAATTTAACACAAAAATGGAAAAGAGAAAAAGAAAAACTTGAAAAATGAAAATATGAGAAAAATGTAAAGATGGAAAAACTAAGAAACAGAAAAACTGGAACATCTGAGAAAGAGGAAGACACAAAAAACTAAAAGAATAAAGAAACAGAAAATAACCTCAACAAAAAACCTTGAATAAACACATAACAAGAAAAATAGAAAAAGCTGAAAAACTGAGATAAACACAAAAAACTCAAAAACGATGGAAAAAGAAAACAGAAAAAAATGACTGACACGAAAAACAAAAGCAGACACTGAAGAAAAAACAGAAACGGAGAAACAGAAATAGAAAATAACCCTAAAACCAGACCAAATCTCACAATTATGACCAAAATCATCGAGAGCCACTGTTTCGGGATTAAAAAAAGAGCCCACACTCTTCCTCTGACAAGATGATTGATGACACAAATGATGACACATTACAGCACTTCCCACTTAGAGGGCGGTAATGTGATGTTTTATTGATGGTCGTGGGGAAATTGGCTTTTGTGTTCACGCTGGTCCACAGGGAGGTCAGAGGTCGGCGTCAGCACAGGGACGCTGGCAGTGTGATACAGTGTCTTGCTCAAGGACACTGTCTGTCTGACCAGACTTTAATCTGCATCCTGCTGCTCAAGTTTCCTATTCATCATTCATCCTTTTTTTTTAAGTGGATCCTCGATGTCCTAAATACAATGGATCATTCTGTGGCTCCACAATAAATGATTTGAAGATCACAGTCTCATTTTTAAGTGACGATTCTGCCGCTGTTGCATTAGTGGAGAGACCCTTTGCATCAAACTAACTGCTAGCTATTTCTCCCTCTAACAAGCCACATGTAGATTTGACCTTAGACCTATTTGTTTTTGACATTTTGTAGACTAAACGATTAACCGATAGAAAACATACGCAACCGTGCAAAAGCTATTAGTCTGGCTCAATGGATGTACATTTCTGGGATAAAGCCTGACAGGCGCCGAATGTCCCTCCCCTCTCGCTATCTCCACTATCAGGGTGTAGCGCCGCCCAGGACGGCTGCGATTGGTTTAAAGAAATACAAACAAGCCAGAGCTTTTCCCCCTATCCCAGAATTGAAAGGTGGTGTAGCCAGACCATACCCAGCACTGACAGAGCGATGTGGAGATACAGTAGGTCTAGCAACTAAAAAGCTATGAATCAGCTGTTATATTGATGTCTTCTTTCATTCAATAACGGCTATCTTTACAGTATAATTCAGACACCAAATGTATTATTTACATTTTAAATAATTTTTAAATAAACTCAGTGGGTAGAGCAGGCGCACATAAACATGGGGGTTTATGCCTCGACGCAGAGGTTCAGGGTTCGAATCCGACCTGTGACGATTTCCTGCATGTCTTCCCCCTCTCTCTCCCCTTTCTCACCTAGCTGTCCTATCCATTAAAGGCCTATCAAAAAAAAGAATCTTAAAAAAAAAAGAAGTAGTTTAGGCCCCAATAGAAAAATTCAATGATTCAAACTTTCATTTAGTGGATGTCCCTACAGTGATGCATGACTGGGGAAAATACTGTTGGAACTTGGATGTTGAATTAGTTTTCCAGTCCAGAAAAGCGTCAATGACTAGGCCTGCACAATTAATCGCAATATGGACTAGTGCAATATCCAAATCGCAATGGGGGCGCAATATTTGTTAAATGCAAAATATGTGTCAAACCATTCTGAATGAAGTATTGGGGTGCCAGCCTACAAATCGTATCCTACAGACTAAAGAAAAAATCTTTGTTTGGTACAGATCCTCCCAAAAATCACACTAGTCATTTTTTTAATTTTAGTATTTTTCAATGAAAATGAGAATAGGTCAAGGTAATTTTATTTCATACCCGCAGGTAAAATTGTTTTACAGATAAAAAGAAGAATTCGGTCATCCACATAAAAGACATAAGAACATACAACTATTTCACGTACAAATTTACAAGTAAACAAATAGACATCATGACAGACTGCGCCATAACACATACATATCCTCTATCCATATTAACTGTCAAGTACTAAAACTTCTCTCTTATTATTTAGGAATTAAATTGCAGATGGAACAAAAGTATTCTTATAGCGTCTTGTTTTCCGTCTCAAAGCCGCAAACCGGCGACCAGACAGAAGTAACTTAAAATCATTCCTTAAGGGATGCGACCGATCACTCAAGACAGCACTTGCTTTCCGGTACAGCTGATTTGTGTAAATATTTCCTAAGTTCCTTTGATTTAATCCTATTATCTTACTTGCCCATCTTACAATTTGGTTTAAGGAGTTTCTGTTCTTCACTGACAGGCTTCCACACCACTATGGAAAATGACATAAAAGATTCAATAAAAGCGAGATAAAACAAAGTCAACATACATCTGTCAATGTGAAATTTGGCAAGTTTCCTAAGGCAACTCAAACGTTGATGACCCTTTTTACAGACCATATCACAATTCAACTCAAATGACAGTTTTGAATCTATCACTGTACCAAGATATTTATAACTCTCCACCTGATCCACAGCCTGTCCTTTAATAATCGTAGTGACGTGATCAACAGCGCGTGTTCTAAAATCAATTATCATGTCTTTCGTTTTGGTAGCGTTTAACTTTAGATAGGAATCATCGCACCAGGTATAATGTTACAAAAATGATCATTCCCTCCAATATCGTACATCATATCACAATTGGAGTATTAGTTGGTCAAAATAATCACAATTGGATATTTTTCTCATATCGTGCAGCCCTATAAGTGACCCTCGATCATTATTGAAGCAAAACAGTGCAATGTGGCTCTAAATGTTGAGTTAGTTTGTTTTGGGCCCTCTGCAGTCTGCTCAGTGGTTAGATTGAAGAGGTTTAAACTGATATGTCTGGCCATGGTATGTTGAGCTGATAATCTAACAGTGACCCTAGACTAACCTTCTGTTTCTATTGAGAAGTTTGAAGAATTGCTTAACTAAAGCAACACGTTGCCTGTTTATTCCAGCTTGTTATAAGCTTAGATATTGGGCTCTTGACACTAAAAAATCTGAATCTGCACTCATTTTAATGCTAAGATTCCAGTTTCTTTTACCACTGACTGTTGATTGTTTCTCTTCTTATTCAACTGTTGCTCAGAGGGATTTTTGTCTCTTTCTGCCCTTTCACTTGTCAGTCTGGTTGAACCATTGTACAGTGTTTTGTTCTCCATGTACAAAACTAAACATTTATTTGTAAAGAGGACTTTCTACAACCTGAAAGCATCAAAGACCTAGACAGACGTATAAAGTAGTCCTCTATGTTTATATATTTCCCAGTTGCTTGGACCCAATCAAGTTTTCAAACTTTTGAACAGTGTATCTTGACATATCATTTGACCCCAGTATTGATCAAAGTTTGCAAGCAGCAGCCTTGATAACACCAGTCCAACAACAACAGAGCTGAGAGGCTACTGGATTTGAGCCGCTCCAGTTGGCTAATGGCTGTTGCCAGAATGACAAATCTCTTCCTTGGAAAGCCAACATGCTCCATGAATGAAGCACCATCTCCATTTTCATGTTTTGGCTTTGATCTTGTCTGAAGGGGGGGCTTCACTGGCACAAGAACTGACTGGTGATTTTTAAGAATGGGTGCTCCTGAAGTGTTCAACCCCTTTTGAATTTTTAAAATGCATTCCTGCCATGTCTCGTCAATGAAACATTCATGGGCAATGCTGTTGTGAATCATTCATTCTCTTCCTGAATGGAAACTCGCTCCATCAATTTATACAGAAATCGCTGAACTCTGCACTTTGTCGCGTTGAATGCACAACAATGTTTTCAACCCCTGCGGTTTTTCAGTTTTCAGCAACACTACCCACAAGCCATTAGGAGCAGGAA